>NW_020956094.1:183409-185739 GCF_003031625.1 Empidonax traillii
TCAATTAGTTTCACAGATTTTACTTCAAGAATAGGAACACAGAGCTCTAGATATCTGTAGCTAATTTTGGCTTATTTAAAACTAAAACACCAACCTGCCAAAAATTATTTAAATGGAAGGACAGTAATGAATGTGGTCTTGGATCTTACAGAAATGTAAGGTTTTGAATCAGGAAATTAGATGAAAATTTGTTGTCTATTTTACTTAAATAAGAAATGTGTTGGCAATTTCCCCAAGCAAAATGTGATCACTTCAGCATGAAACAATATTTGGCATTCAAAGACCTTTGGTGTTCAGACAGTTTAAATCTGTGTTATTTCCCCAAAACTCTGCATGCACATCCTGCTTCCTGTCTTTGATGACCCGTGATAAAAGCTTGTCAAAGGTCTTAGGCAACAGTGCTGTCATCTGTTGATAATGTGAAAGAGTCACCTGCACACAAAGTGACATTTTATGTGTTTGAATAAGGTTGCTCTTCCCAGTCCGTCACTTCTTGCTGTATGGATTTTGCCAGGTTCCCCCTGAATTGCACTCGACTACCTGCACCCCTTGTATGAAAAAAAACCCACAGAGCCCAGCAAAGCTACACTGAGGATCAGCTGAGGAGAAAAACCTCTTCAACAACATCCAGCAGTGCATGGTCAGGGAAAGGATGCCAAAACAAGGGAAGTGTGGAGAGCTGCTCTTCTCAACACACTTCTCCTGGCAATCTAAGGTTTAGGGACTTTGAGAGCTGATGCATCACGTTAGAAGTCCCAGTAGATTTTCTCCAGTTGATTTTTTAACCCATATACAATGTTTGCAACTAAATGAACTCCACTAAGTGGCTTCCTCAAGCACAACAGGTGAGGCTGATGTGCTGTATACAGCAACATAACGAGTGAATGTGTTCCACCGCAGTAACAAAAAGCAAGATATATTGGAGTAATTCACCCAGAAATGTGAAACTAAGATGCCCTCTGTGCCCTGGGTAAAGGTAGGTTTTCTTCATCATGACATATATGAACTAACCAGTAACCAGCTTGTACCCCAGGTCACTCTGCAGTGTGCAATGTAAGACGTGCTCTAAAATTCAATGGCTCTGATTCATCTCACCAGACTCTCAAAATCTGCACTAGAACTCCCTCTAATGGAGCTGGGCACCTGCCTGGAGAATAATGGGCACTTTTAGGAAATGACACAATTGACCTACTTTGGCATGGAATGAATCATGCCTCCAAAGCACTTGTTCCTCACAGGGAGCCACTTGGCAGGCTGGTGCTCAGGTGCTGAACTCCGTGTTTGGTCAGATGAAATGCCACTCTGTTCCCAAGACATACATATCTCAACCTGCCATGTGAAGCAGAAGAGAAGGTGCAAGAAATCAGCTTTATGCCCCATCCAGAAACCAACAGCATTAACTGAAAGACTTCCACTGACTGTATACCCAGCCTAAAGTTGTTGTCTGTGTGGCTCTCTAAAGCACTTTCCCCAAAGCCGTTTCCAGTAATTTATACTCTGAAGGAAAATTTCCTCTCTCTCTCCCCAAGACATCCTGAGATACTGGTATACTCCAAATTTTAGACTAACCTTAGTTTTGAGGAGTATGGATTCGTGAGGTTTTAATGCTTGGTTCAGGTATTTTTCAGTATCAGTAGCTTTCAGCAGCAAAATGCTGTACTTTTAAAACTCTTGGGGTTTTTTCTTGAAAGTAATGTTTAAAGGAAATAGATAAATAGTGTTAAAAAAAATTCTAGCTCCCATTTAGTTTTAAAAGGAGTCTTTTAGAAATAGCTTTAGAATCACAGAATACTAGAATCATAGAATGGGTTGGGTTGGAAGGGGTCTTGAAGATCAACCAGTTCCATTCCCCTTCTATGGGCAAGGACACCTTCCACTAGCCCAGGTTGCTCCAAGCCCCATCCAACCTGGCCTTGGACACTTCCAGGGATGGTTTCTCTGGGCAAACTGTGCCAGGGCCTCACCACCCTCAAATTGAAGAATTTCTTCCTAATATCTAACCTAAACCTTCCCTCTCTCAGTTTGAAGCTACTTCGCCTTGTACTATTTCTACATGCCTTCTGTAGATGAAGAAAGAAGGTCCTTTCTAAAAAAAAAAAAAAAAAATTGTTTTAAATACATACTTTTGCATTTTCAGTGTCCTAAAGCCAATCAGGAACTAACAAAATAATAGCTTTTTCAAAAGGAGAGTGTGTTACATATTTTTTAATGGAAAAACAGCTTGCTTCCAGCATTCCAATTTTAACTGTACCATGAGTTTCAATAAAAAGCAATGTTGATACAGAAAGTTCAACTATTTTTAGTAGAACAGTTTACAGCCTCTCCTGTGC
>NW_020956094.1:186030-205949 GCF_003031625.1 Empidonax traillii
TCAGGAACTAACAAAATAATAGCTTTTTCAAAAGGAGAGTGTGTTACATATTTTTTAATGGAAAAACAGCTTGCTTCCAGCATTCCAATTTTAACTGTACCATGAGTTTCAATAAAAAGCAATGTTGATACAGAAAGTTCAACTATTTTTAGTAGAACAGTTTACAGCCTCTCCTGTGCATCTCAAAAAAATGTTGTGTAGATTAGCTTTAGTCATATTTTAAAATATACATATCCAGAATTCTGGGATGAAACCAAGGTGGTGCTTTTCATATTCAAGGTGTTCAAGCTAAACTACGAAAAACACACACAGCTTCTCAGTCAAATAGGAAGATAATCCCCAAAGAGATTTTTCTGTAGTTTTATTGAGTGAAAAGGAGGAAGACACGGCAAAGGAAAGCAAAGAAGAGATAACTGTTGTAAAGAAAGCAGAAGGTATCAGTAAATGAGGTGATAAAAAATAGCCCACAATCCCCCATTATTAAGTACAGACTGCAAAGACCAACAGATGACATTCATGTTAGAAAAACCCCTCTGCAAATAGCAGGGGACTTGTGAATAAGCCAAATTGCACATGCAGGTCCGTAGGGTTGCGTGTGAGCAGGAGTCAGTTCATTAACCCAAACAACCTACAGTGCTGCAAAATCAGATTATTGTTGACTCCGCCATTCATCAGCTCCTCTCTCCCTTGAACTCCTGCTCCTATGTGGGAAATAATTGCAGGAGATTTACTGAGAATAAAGGGGTCTGGGGCCTCTCGCTCTTCTTGGTGATATCAGCATGCCCCACCTCCACTCAGCTCAGCTGAAGTTCACCAAGAGCACCCACCTGATTCTCCTCTGGTTTATCTGATTCCTCAGGCAGAGCCCACCCATGTTGTATCAAAGGACCCGATTCCTCAAAAAACATTTCTGGGAAGATCTTCCCTCTGGAAAAATAAGCCATAACTCATGAATGGTGTGAGGGATCTTACAGACATCATCTTAATGATTAAACAAATAACCAGAAAGGCCACACACCAAAAAGTGATGGTTTTAGGCTGGAAATAAACAGCAGTTTAATTTAAATTTAAATAAACAGGTTTCTAAGCATGGCAAGCATGAGGGGCTGGGATAGTGTCCCAGTGGAAGTGTGCATACGGATTGAAGAGTCAGGAAACAGGCCAATTTTAAGATGAATCTTGCTAGACTTTGTCTGTGAGTGCTGGTGATACTTTAAGGTCTGACGCTGTGATCATGAAAATCTCTGATGCTTTGTGTTCCTAGTTTTTTCTGCTTTAAAGTTTTTCCTCCTTCTGCACCAAGAAGGCAGAGTGAAGCAGTTCAAGAAAAATTATATCATATATTACCTTCTCTCTTCACCACCTCATAAAAATTTTCCTCGTTTCCCACTGTGATTTTGAAACTTTAAAGAGGTAGATTAAACAAAGCTCATTTTAGTAGGTTTTTGTTTGTTTGTTTGTTTTTCCTGTTTACTTACTAGTTTTGATCAACTACAGACAATATATGCAGTGGCAAACCATAAAACACTGATGTGTTGGCTGATTACCAGGACTTACACTGTCATTTTATTGGACAGGACAATGATGCAATCTTTCAGTTTTATTAACAGTAAAATAAATATATTGCTCCTGAGAGCCTAGAACAACACTCAGAAGGATGGAGCAAGCCCAGAAAAATCAGGAACACTGTCACTCCAGGGTAATACATGATTTCAAGTCTGATTTAATGTCAGAAACTCAGAAAACAAGACAAAAGGATGGCAAAAATAGTGGACTGAGCACATTAGGTATTCATTAATATTCACCACGCTTTTTCCAAAGTCCTCTGTTTGTCCTTGGTGAATCCAAGGCAAAATGCTGAGTTTTTGGGATTCCAGTCTCTCCTGGCCTGAACCTAGCAAAGGACCTGTCTTGACAGTGCATCCCCCCAAATTCACCTTGCTCCCCTGAATGGAGTGAAATCTCAACACACACCAGCCAGGTCCTGAAGCAGGAATGTCTTTGGAATTAAGAAATTCTCCAACCTATGAAAAAAAAGGGGATTGAAATTGCAGTGTTGTACAGGGAAAGGGCAGTATTTTAGGTGGCTGTGCTGCCCTTGCACTGTGAATCCTCAGGAGCAACCACAAGGCTCCTTTCTTCAGTGTCAGGCACAACCTCCAGCTGAGGGCAGTGGGACAACCACCACAGGAAGTAACCTCCTAAAGCATGACAGATATTTCTATGTACACCTGTGAATAGCATGTTGTAGAGAGAACACCAGGATAGAACATTGTGTGTTTTGTTTTTAACATTTAAAAGGCTTGATAGTCTGCTTTGCAAATTGTTGTGGTGTGTGTGGTGAAGCAGACTTCGTCAAAAGAAAACAAACAAACAAACAAAAAACCTACAGAAACTGGGCAGGTTTGCCATGCCCAGTGGATCATAAAAGGGGCACCAGGAAAGCTGGTACATTTTGCTCTGTTTTAGGGCATGCCTTGCTGAAAAAATAACTTGTGTTTCCAAGCCAGAGCTGTTGCATTAGCCTACCTAAACCTCTGATCTAGCAAGCTCTGTCTCTTGAGGAGAGTCATTTATTTATGAGCCTTATTGGTTGTAAATCTGGTGTTCATGTAACCACTGTCAGTTCCGAAATCCCCACCCTAAATCTGGTCACATCCCTTGAACTTGTAAGGTTTTTGTGGCAGTGTCTCTGTAATCCTCTTTTTTCCCAGCCAGTCACTGCTCAGTCATGCACCACTGTGCCTTATACCCTTCAATGTTTATTCTAACAGTTTGAATTACATCCCCTCTACATCCAGAAAAAATGTGTTTTCTACTGGAAAACCACTGCGTTGTGAGGAGAAATCAAAATATGAGTGTTGCATGATTTATTTTTTTTTTAGTAGTATTTCAAACACAAAATGTGATCTTAGAAACCTTCACTCAGTTTTTCTTGTGGTCCCACAACAAGCAGCTCAAAAGGACAATCCAGAAAAATTATCTGTTGGAGCTGAGACCCCAATTTGGTCCCCCAGATTTAGAGTCCTACTCCTGCAGAGAGGATGGTGTTAATATGTAAAGCATCAGGTCTGTTCCTGGAGTCGCCTGTGTGGAGACACAGAGCCCCCGATGTCCTTGTGCCGGGGGAAGCCTGTCATGCAGGGAGGGGGATATGTCAGCTAAAAGCAGGCTCTCACCAGGATACTCTCACCAGGATACTCACCAGGATGATCTGCCTTTTATGCTGCTGCAGGAAGTTCACAGCAGATGCAGCTCCTTGGCACTGCTGCAGGCAGCGTTTCCAACACCCATCACAAACACTGACAGCAGAGGGAACATCAGGTTGGCTCTGAAAAAAAAAAAAAAAACCACCAAAACTTAATCTTCTGAGAGGGAAAGGAGAAAGAGAAATTTGCCAGGGATAATGTCCCTATACATTAATTTTCATTTCTTCTCCCAGCCTTAGCCAGGAATCCAGATTGTTTGCTGGCTGTTTATTTTAGCTGAACTCATCTGCGAAGGCCCATTTTCATTGTATTTCCATTAGACACAGATGCTATCACTGTGTGCCAGTGCATATTACCAAGCAATTAATCTGCAGAGTTATTATTGCCCGTTTTATTGAAAGCAAATATTCTTGAGTTCAAAAAACTATGTAAAGACTTGGAGCAGCTTAGCTAAATTCCATGCTAAGGGCACAATCCTCTTTGGAAAGAAATTCTCTCTGAAACGACAAGCCTATGTTCCTATCTCATATAATTTCCCCCTGAAATATAACATTACCTCACATAGTTAGAGTGCCTTTGCAAGCTCCTCTGGCATTATCACTCAAAAGTCTTACTCCTTTGTTACCCACTGCTAAACTTTTTTGTGGAACACACAAGCCAGAGGTGGCACAATTAAATGAATCTGTTTGCCCTAAAAATTTAGATCAGAAGGAATTAAGTGACAAATAAATTAGGATTGACAGCCTCTTCCCCGGGGAGCAACATATAAGCTTCCTAAATTCAGTAAAAAGTGCTCTCCCCTCAGCCTTTGATCCTCTGTCTTCAGTTAGTATTTCCACCTTTAAATACAGCCAGTCCAGAGTTACACGTGTATTTGTGAATTGGATTTTCCATGAGCGAAATCATCATCCAGTGCCATTATTGTCCTGGGGAGTTTGAAGGAGGCAACCTTAGCTCCAACCAAGAGGTAGCTGCAAGACCAGTCTCCTTCTGAGATTTCCTGTCTCAGGGAAGGACCCAGAGCAGGCCAGCACCACTCACAGTGTTCACTCACTGCAGAAGGGCTGCAGCTTGTCCGGCAGATTTCTAATGCATCTTCCTTCCCAAGCTGGAGTTAGCTTCTCCTGGGCTTCTGCAGCAAGGGAACAGAGAGGCAGGCCTTTTAATTCTGCATCTAATGGTTTCATCCTCCAGCCACAAGGAAATCAAAAGCATTTATATATAATGCCATCTACTTTATCCATCCTCTCCCACACCACTGTCCTTCTCTACCCCTGTGGCACCTAAAGGTGGCAACTCAGCACTAAACAATGCATTTCCTTGTTGGACATGCTGTCTTATTCTGGTCAGTTTTCCCCACATGGCAAGTTTTCTCCATCTCAGCTCTACCTTCCCCCGTTCTGGAGTGCAACAACAAAATCATCTTAAAATATCCCCAACCTCCTTCCAAACTGTCCTCATCTTCTCAATCTACCTCTTTCTGCTCATTCAGTCTTCGCAAAGCCTGCGAGATCTTCTCATCTCTCTTCACACCAACAGCACTGAACCCAAAAAAAAAAAAGAAGTCAAGCCTAGAGGCCTCTCAGGATTCCCCTCAAAGACAACAGGATTGAAACAGCTTGACTTTGAACTGTGAACAATCTGGGCCTTTTATTATTTTTAGTAGTACTCATGTACTTACTTGTCATTGCTATTAATTATGTACACCACAGGCATACTGAGTGTCTCATTGCACTGCAAGAGCACAGGGTGAGCCAGAACAGGTCCCTTTGTGCTTGTAGCTCTGCTTCTGAGGAGGGTTAACTTTCATTTTTCAGTTCAAACACTTTAATATTCAGACACTGCCATGGACATCATTTATCTCTCCAGTTGATACTTGTTCCTGAACCAGAGGCAGAAAAGGCAAGGTATAAAGAATGTATTAAAAATGCCACCTTTTTGTTTTGCAAGACCCTGTGTCACCGTTCTATAATACCAGAAATGTTTGATCAAAGGAACATGCATTTTTTTCATCTTTAATTAAAACAGTATGGCCACAGTATGTACTGTGAGGACACTATCACCAAACAACAGACTGTATTTGGAAATGGTTTCTGAGGAAAGCACAGTATTATCATGAAGTTAAATAGCACAAAATAGGTCAAATAAAGCCAATGGCCAAGTAGGCTAAAATAAGTCAGTGAAACACACTGCTGTGAGGACTGTATTGACCAATTGTTGCTGTGCTTGGAGATCCAGCCCAGCTAAGACCTCTTTGCTCCAGGCTATGGGCTGGCCCTGACCCTGAAAGCCACCAGTGTCCTGGCCTGATTTCTGCCAAGTGGCAGCACACTTCCAAATAAAGTGAAAAGTAAATTTCATAAGTCATGGCTTTGTCAATAGCTGACAGAAAATGCTGTATTAGTCCAGTGGTGCCATGTCCAAGGAAGAAAACTTTATTGTACTGAAATGGTTGGGGAACACAAGGGCAAGGAGTGGCAGAAGCCTTGACGCTACTGAAGTGGCATAGTGACAAAAACTTGGGGATATAGCAAAGGAAGTGTTCAGTGTGTGTGCCTGGTGACATTTTAGATACCTTGGAGTAACTCACTTGACTCCAGATGCCTCTTCAGACATTCATGGGTCCTACCAGCATGAGGATATCTCAGGTTACTTTGGGCAGCTGGACAGGTACTAGCCTTGCATGTTTAAGCAACTCAAGCCCACTCCAACTCTCCAGCTTCCCATACATCCTCTTTTAAAGTGGTTTAAACAGTGTGGGGTTTTAACCCACGTTGTATATTCAGTTATAAATCCCATCTAGGAGTGGACTGGTGGGTCCACACAGCCCAAAGCCCCAGTAGCAGTTATTCCAACCTAGGCTGAGCTTAGGCTCACCTGTGAACCTTGCACAAAAACGAGGGGCTACATCTTCCTTCAGCTCAAATATGCCCTCAGAGCACACCCAGCTCGTGGGCCACAGAGCAGAGACCCCAGGGAAGAAGACCTGACAAAGTGCCACCAAGGTCTGGGCCAGCCAAAATCCACATTGGCAGCAGACAATGCAGGTTTCCCAGCCAAACATCCCACTCCAGTGTTCAATGCCTGACACAGATGGGGAAGCAACAGAGAAGCAAGGGCACGTGGGAAGTGCTGTGAGTGCATTATACATGAAGGATATCTGTGCTAATGATAGCTAGAGACCTTGCAAGAAAGCAGTCCTAGGCCAGAACGTTAATGATACAAGAGCCTATCTAATGAAATCTTCCCAAACAAGAAGCTGGGGGATTAGGTTTGAAAAGGGAACTCATTAAGAGAAACTTCCCTTACAAAACAAAATAAATATAGTTACAGGCTTGCTTTAGAACTCGGCACTCCTCTGTGTTATAGGCACTGAGGAGGTGATTTGTCAGAGGGACTGTGGACTTTTGCAATGTAGATTTGTACACTTGAATGAGTCCCCACAGGTTCCCACGAACCCACCAGAGACAAATAGGCACTTCATCTCACTCTAAAGCACATTGCAAAACATGGCAAATTAATTGTGCCCTAAAAATGTCTTTTTCTTCCCATCGACTGTGAAGAGATCCTCAGCTTATTAGCTGAGATGTGGGATGATTAACCCACTTCTACACTGTGCATATCTAATGTTTATGTAATATAAATGCTACGCAAAGTGTTTGATTCTACCAACTGCATGTGACACTGTTTTGTACTACAGAGGTAATGTTTTATGTTCCAGTACTGCAGATAGCTTTTAAGATTCTCTGCAGAGGTGGACAGGAAGGAGTTTCTTCACCTCACACATTGTTTGAGATGTGAAAACCTTTTTCCCTGGCATATCAAGAGAAAACCAAGATATTTTCAAGTTTTTCATAGGGCTCAAGGAAAATTAATATGAGGTAACCAGTTGCATGCCCTTTCAGGAACTTGTCAAAGATTTTGCTGATGTATCTCTAAAATTTAATTTTCACCCCAGTTGTCCCAAAGGAGATACTGCCTTTTGATTTTGGGATGGGCATTTTTGCTTTCAGGGAATTTGTAGTTCACTGGGAGAGGCATTTTTTTACATGGATTTCTCTTGTCTCACAGAAGTTCTCAGTTCTCTCTGCCGCTGTGTGTCTCACTAATACATGACACTAAGACATTTCAATGCAGTTAAGTCATCATTTACATGGGAATAATCTCATTTGACTAGGCACGTAATAGTGATGATGTCCTTGTCTATTCACTGCAGAAGGAGCAAAAAGCTACCTTCATTCACCTGATATTTAAATTATTAATTGTTGAGGCATCCTTGTAACTGAGATAAGAAGAATAAAATCCCAACCAGTTCTCTAGTTAAAACCAAAAAAAAAAAAAAACCAAAACAAACAAACAACCAAAACACAAAACAAAAAAAACCAAGAGCAACAACAAAACCAACTTTCCCCAAAAAAAATCTTCCCAAAACAACAAGAGTGCACAAAGTGAAGAACTTTGAAAAATGTAATTGGTTTCTCTGTTCCTTTATCATTATCTTCTCTTTTCTTGGGAGGCTATATATGGATGATTCTTCTCCTCAATGATAAGCTGTCCCTAAAGCAAAACCCCAAATTATTATGTTTCAATCATTTATTGCAGAATGAAAAGAGAGTAGTATTCAGCCTTCAGCAAGTCTTCTGAAACGTAATGACTGCTGATTAAATGGCAATAGGGATTTTCAAAGAAATGAGAATTTTAGAAGGTACAAATCTTTCAAAAAGCTGTTAAATAACTATGCTCTTTCAATCCACAGAAGCAGTTTTTATTCCTCTGCAACCCAAAGAATCAGCCGGCTTTGAGCTGCCAGCTCTGTGTCTTGTCAAAATCGCTGCCTCAAAGCCCCTACCTGACAAATTTCCTAAACGTGTGCTGGACTGTACAGATCTGACTTGAAGGGCTGTTTTACCAAATCAACCACTGAAGCCCTCAGCCAAACAGAAGATGAGGTGAGCAAACAGCTGGCTACATCCTCACATCCCCAAACACCGTTACCCTTGTGCAGGCAAACACCTAATGCACATCACGAATCACAGAAACATAGAATCAAGTGACTCGTCCTGGGGTGTGAGTATAGCACAGACTCTTCCCCTCTTTGCTTGTCCATGTGCTTTTTAATAAACAAAATGCAAGAAAAATATTCTTGGTGTCATTTTCTTCCCAGCTGGGCACAAAGACAGAGGCAGAGTCAAGACTATGGTGGGCACTGCACCCACTCACACGAGGAGACCTCAGACAGGTGCCTTTGAAAGAACAACATTGGAAGGACCGTGCAAGGTGTCAGCACAAAGGTTGCCACTTCTAAGATTGTTTCCCTTCAGTTTCCAGCTTAGCCATGGGTTTGACAAGGCTTTGAGACTCTGGTGAAGAAGATACCCTGATGCCTACCTGCCATTTAGGTTATTGAGGATAGTGTTACTGCTCTTCCTCTTTTCCACAGCATCTCTTTATAAAACAGAGGGAAATATTTTTTTTTTTCCCCCAGAATGAAAATTCAAGTTTTGTCCAGTTACTCATGCCCATATTCTCACTGTCCATTAACAACACACCTTAACAGTGTCTGATGGGATCAAACCACGTGTCTTGAAGCTGATTTTTTTTGGGGGGAGGATCTATTTATAAAGCTCTAAAATATAAGGAATTACCTTAGCACTAATGAAACAGACTATTTGATATTATTTGATTAAAAAAACATTGTTAAAAGTGTGATTTTCAGTCTCTGTTTGCTCCCCCTGAACTTATTCTTGATGACAAACTCAAAACTAGGAATACTAAAGATGTGTAGCAGTGGTGGCTGCACTTTCTTTGTTACTCTTTATTTTTAATAGAGAAAAAAACAATCTCATGTTTTAAATAAATAAATAAATTTTTAAAACCACCAAAAAGAACCCTCATTTACAGCCTTACACAAAGGAATTAATCAAGAAAGGCAAGAAAACTCGCAGGGGAGGTGTCTTGATGAAGTCACCACAGGTCCCGAGGCAAGGGGAGGAAAGGAAGAACTGCCAGTTAGAAAAAAATCATGTGGGCAGGTCAAAGAAGGAATTGTTTGTTTACTTTTTCCTAGGGAATCCAAAATGTGCCATGAAAAACTGCATCTTGCATTGCTTCAGTCTGTTAGACAATGGATTGTTGCCATTTCAGCCATTTCTTAAATATTTTGAACTCCATTGCTGTCAGTAGGGTTTCAGAGGATGTCCTATGGGTATAGTGTTGCTGGGGGCAAGGAGAGATTCTGCAACCACACAGAGAAAAATCAAGCTGTGGGGGAGGCTGAGATGCTGCCTGCAACAGGGCTAGGCACCTTTGAGGTCTCCCAGTTTCTCTCACTTTTTTAATAGGAGTTGCAAGTGTCATGGAAAGACTTGGTAACAAACCCCATCTGTTCTCTCCCACCTTTACCCTCTGCCAGTCACACACATCCCACATCACATCTGACCTCAGGCAGTGAAAAAAAAAAATAAAATCAGCAATTAAACCATCTGTCTCATATGAGGATGAAGGGTGGAATAAACCATGCCCCAAGCTTCTCTCCACTACTGGAACTCTGCCAGCAGAACACAGAAGCCAAAGTCAGGGAGAAGCAGCACATTGAGTGCAGACTGTTCCTATCCAAACCGTGCATAGCCAGTGTGGGATAGGAGGTATACAATAATGTTGACAGACTTTTGTAGTAGCCCTTGAGTAGCCCTTACAGAGCTTTCTTTGTTCTTCCTTCTGAGCTGAGGTTAACAAACATCCACAGCAGAAAAAAAGAAAAAAAAAATGTGTTTAAAGAAAAGGTTGTGGGCAAGAGGCATTAGAAGCAATGAAATTTACACCTTCACAGATAAAAAAGGATCAGATTACGCGATAATGCTGGCTACAGAACCTCAGAGTATAAAGATCTTGTGAGAAAACATGCACAGCCTTTTGCTTTGTTCATAAAGTAGAAACCAGTTAAGGAAGGAAGGACTCTCCTTTCAGCTGGAGCCTTGTGAATGCTCCAATTCTCACATGTCGATTCAAGACCTTGACATCCTTAATCTCTAAGGCTTAGAAAAGATGCATCCCATACAGACTGCCCTATTAACTTTTATATTAGCTTTTATCTTCTTAAAACTTTCTGAGAAGTCAATATTCTTTCTCCTGCTTTTATAAAACTTAAACTGCATATGTATTCCTATTTGTACAATTTTGTTATATTTCTTAACATTTCAGTTGAATTCTTAAAAAATTGATTATTTTCCACTTTTTTTTTTTTTTTCTTCCCTTCTGTTGAGGGTTGCTGAAATTATCTTGGTTTCCAGGTCCTGGCTGAGGGCCAGTGCCATTAATAATTGATTCAGGGACAGGTTCACGTACATTGACATTACAGATGGCTGGGTTTACTCAGTGATATTCCAACTTATTCTGCAAAGATAACTCCAGATTAAAGAACATTCAAGGTATTAATAGCAGCTAGATATAATTAGAAATCACTTGCATGAGTTTTCCTGCTAACATCTGAGTGGATTTGTTTGAGAATAGCAGTCTGAACACAGCAGACTAATACCAAGGGTGAGGAAGGTTTCAAATAATTTTATTTTTTTTAATGACTGCCTTGAATATTTTTTACCTGTCATCACAGGGAAGTCTCTATGTTCAAAATATTTATTAGTATAGTTCCCTATCTTTTTTCTAGGACTTTGAAGCCTTTTTGTCATGTCTGCCAACTAAAACTAGAAAAGAAAGTTCATTTGATTAAGCAGCTGTGGAATTACAATCTGGAACCAAAGAGTAGAGAATAAAAGTGGGAAGGAAAATAATACCAAGAATGACAGTCTGTGTTTTAAAAGGATGGACCAGCCTTAAGACACAGCATAGCTGATGAGCATCAAAGTCTATAGTAATTTTCCAGATTTTATGTCACTACACTAGTAAATGTTCCAAAAAATTATTTAGTGCAAAGCCCACTAACTAAGCATAGAAAAGCTGCTGCTCTGAGCACCTGGACATGAGCAAAATGTAAATCAAGATTGATTTCTGTTCTAATGCTGATGCAGTTGCATAACAATGAACAGGACTATGGAGATTGGAGTGTCCTCCCAAGAATTTCAAGTGCTGGGATGGAAAAGGTCTGAATTGATTCTGGGCCTAAAAGGGCTATTCATCATGATAAAAGAACATTCCTCTAAAGTATGAAAATACAGAGGACATTTATCAATAAGAAAAAGCAAAGACTAAAAGACCAAACTATTTCCCTCCTGTCCCCCTTCCAAGGCAAATGAAAAAGTCAGAGATGTTAATCACTGATACACTTCCAATGAAATGTGACCACTCAGAAATGGAATGCACACACCTGACCAAAGTATCCATCATCTACATTAATGTGTACTCCTCATACAGGTAGTACCACCGTTTTTTCCTCTTAGGAAGCTAATCCAGGGCAGTTCCGAAGCTACTGAACATGCCTGAATAGGAGTTTCATGGAGGAGGGCCAATATGGAAATAATAATCCCATTATCAGATCTGACCAGTCTCCAACTGCAGCTTCTGGGGACCTCAAAAGAGAACAGGATCCTTTTGCTCTGTGCGCTGGGCAAACTCATGAGGGCAAACACTTCCCAACAGATGACAAACAAATAGTGCAAGGGTAAGATCCAACTCACTGATTAAATAATTGAAGTCAATTACAATTTGATGTACAATAAAACCTGGTTATAGATTTTGAAACAAACCTTAAACTTTTTGATGATGCAATTTGGAGGAACTACTACTACTCAACCAATTCAGTAAATCTATCAATTAGACATGATTTTTTTCATGCTTTTTGCTGATGATTTCTTCCATTTCCAAAGTGGAGGAGAGAGACAGAACATCCTTGGAGCTACAGGAAGTGTTGTTCACTAGGAAAGGATTGTGGATGAGAAGATCATCGTCCATTCACAAATGTACAATTTTAATTTCAGTTCTGAGAAAAGCCCATAATGTCCACCTTCCTCTCTCTTTCCTCCCTCCCTCTGTGCTGTGTTTTTTAACTGCTAATGAGGAAAACCTCCCTGAGTCAAGAGATGGCAGTGACTCACTTATCAGCTGAGTGCACAGCAGCAATGTCAGAGATACTGTGCACTTAACGTGGCTTCAGGGCAGGATGACACAAATTTATTTCCCAATGGAAAATTAAAGTAAATTCTAATTCCACAAATAAGAGCAAAGACAGCTCAAATGCCCATGTGCTTCACCTCTGTGTACACAGGGCGGATTATTCCATTATTGAATCACAGAATAGTTTGGGTTGGAAAGGATCTTAAATATCATCCAGTTCCAACCCCTGCCATGGGCAGAGACACCTTCCACTAGCCCAGGTTGCTTCAAGCCCTGTCCAACCTGACCTTGAACACTTCCAGGGATGGAGCAGCCACAGCTTCTCTGGGCAACCTGTGCCAGGGCCTCCCCACCCTCACATTGAAGAATTTCCTCCTAATATCTAACATAAATCTCTCCCATTTTAGTTTAAAACTGTTCCCCCTTGTCCTGTCAGACATTATTTCTGTGTCATTAGGGGAGGGCTGGTGAGCAGTGTCGGGGCTCCCTCTGTAATGGGAAAGGGCTGCAAGCTGGAAAGGGCAGGGAAGGGAGGTCCAAGTGTCAGAGTTGTCAGTGGTAGCTTCTGCAGGTGTGTTCTTTTATCCCACGACCTTTGATGCTGACAGCTGAGGAAGGAAAACAGTGAAACAAAAAAGTCCTCCCAGACACAGTGAAAACTTCAGCATGTGCCTTAAGTTTGTATTACATCTACCCAGAAGATCAGATTTTTCTTAGTGCTAAAACCTATTCCCATGTAGATCCAAAATGTGGCATTTCAGACAGTTTAATCTGTAGAAAGTGCCAATTCCTGCACCCCCCAAAGTGCTGTAGTCTTCCCATTTCCATGCTTCAGGACACTAATAGGTCAGGAACTAAACAAACGTAACAAAGTTATTCCCAGTGAGACAACATCTGGAGGAAATAAAAATAAAAAAAAATAATAAAAAGAAAAAAAAGATCATCTCTACAAGTTTCTGAGCAGAGAGGCTCCTTAAAATCCAGAGGTTTTCTAGGATTTTTTTCCATATTTCCTGACTACATGGTGAGACAACTCACAGGGCTACAAACTGCAAGACACAAAGCTGTGATCTCCACCAGGTCCCACTGCTGCCCTGGAGGACCACAGTCTGAGAAGGTCTAGAGTCATCATCTCTCTCTCTCTTGGGAAGGTGCTCCTGGACACAGGACAGAGGAGATAATCTTGGTAGAAAATGGGATACCACTGTCCTGTGACAGGAAGGATTTCTCAGGCTACATCATTCTGTATTATTTCTGTCCCTCAGTACATACATGTTATTTTCAAGTCTCTTCAACACAGCAGCTAAAGGGGTGAAAATTGCTTTCAAAGCTATAATAGGCACACTTGTTTCCCTAATAGCCTTTCTCTCTGCTCAGGCCACTGCGATATTGCCGCTGTCACATAAGAATTCAACCCTTGTTTGCAAGTCTTTCATGCATCTTTTTAATGACCTCATTAACCAAATCCAGGCGGGATGGGAGGGTTCGGTGGGTGTGTTCTTCCAAGTTATTTTCAATACCTTACGATCAGAAGAAAATTTACATGCAGCTGTAATTAGAAGAAGATTACTATGCATACATGAAACAGAGCAATCAGCCTTGTGTTCTACTGCTGTCCCTTTCAGCCCTCTCTCTGGTATTGACACTTAAAAATGTCAAGCTATTATTTTTCCACCGCTCAGGAACAATGTCCCCGGTTCGATATGTTCAGGCTCCTCTCTTTGCTCTTGCAGCCCTAAGATCAGGCTGTCAACCCCCCAAATTAAAAATGATTGCTGCATCAGAGTGCCTGCTGCTGGTGGGATGTCTTAGGAATGCCTGAAGGACTGGATCACTTCTGTCAGTTGGAGAGTGAGGATATTGTATTTTTAGGTATTTTTGAAAACCCTAAGGTGATACCAGCAACCTGTCGTGCCTGCAGCTGGGGGATGGAGCTGCAGAGCCCTAAATCTGTGGGCATGCTTTGTGTGTAACATGAACTCAACCAGCCTTGGCAGACTCAGATCCTGAGTATCCTGAGCCAGCTGCCTCCAAGGATGGAGACTGGTGATGCAGCTGCTCAGGCTCCTCCATCTGGGCTGGTGTTTCTGCATGCACCACCTGTCACAGCCATATATCAGCACATGCTAAGTACGTCTCTTTTTTCCCTTCCCCTTAAGGGGCTTGAAAATTAGTACCCAAATATTCATGCAACGCTATGCAAAACGGTCTGATGCATTGGATTAGTTTTGATATCCTTTATTTCTTGGTTGTAAAATATTTGGGAAATGCCTTAGCTCCCGCAGATGGGTTTTTCAAGAAGGAAGAAATCGCTCCCAGTGCATTTCAACAGTTGGGTATTTTTTATTCTGTCGGTGAGACACAGAGAACACACTTCAACTCAGAAGCTGCTCTGCTACCTGACACAGGCTCAAATTGCAGAGGTAACTGGTGATTTCTGAACCATACATCCAGCAGCACTGATGACAGGAATTGCATTTAGTATGTCTCAGGATGAAATTTTAACGTACATTGATATGGTTTAACTGATTGTATCAGAGCTGGGTCAGCCTGGACTGATGGAGAACCTGGACCAAATATGTATGTTTTAATTCATCCTGAGCTGAAACTTGTCAGGAATTTGGAAAGAATCACTGGGGAGTTTTCACTTGCATTGTGTGAAGTATGTGTCAATGTAGACAGGCCTGAGCTATTCATCAAAAAAAAAAAACCTAAATAAAACATTCTATCTCTACTGGCAAACAAAACTTAATCTTAACCATATGCAAAGTAAAAAATGACAATTTCTGACAGGATTTTTCACCAGAAAAAAAAAAAAAAAAAAGTGCAGAGATGTTTGTCTGCTTTCATCAGCTGAGTTATTCTCAGGAGCTATGGTTCCAGGTTTCTTGTGATCTCCTGAGGACCCAGCCAAGCTACATCTTTCATGATGTCTCATTGCAATGCCCCAGGAATAGGCATGCCTCAGATCTAGATCTTTCAAGCTTTTATTTCTATTATGGTGATGTGTGAAAGTGCCAGTGTTTCCCCCCCCCCCCCACGAGAGAGTGAAAATGTCAAAAAAGACAAGAGGCAGAAAGTGAATATATGACAAACAGCGAGATGAAAGGAAGAGGCAGAGCAACAGCCAGAGCAAAGAGTTTGCAAACTTACTTCAATCACATGTGGGCACAAACACACTGTTGTGAATCACAGAAACATATTTTAATAGAAATAGCAAAACACGATCTGCTGTCCCTTCTCTCCCGCCTCCATCCATTGCCTCTTGGGGATTTTTCTGTAGGGATTTCAGCAGAGCTTTCTCTCTGGAGCTTCAAAGGAAAATGAAGATGAGTCAATAACTTAGGAGTTTTGTGAAAGAAGACTCCTCATTACTGGATGGCTCATGGTTAGTGACTACGATATGTAAGTAGTCAGGGAAGGATCAAAAGGCCCTCAAAAATCAGTCGGAAAAACATTGAAAATTTTATGGAGGAGGCAGGGAGTTTGTACTGTAATGCATATGAAAAGACCATCAAGCAAACTCCCATCTTCCACTGACCCAAATTTGGGGTCCTGTGCAGGAGTTGGTTCACAACAGTTCTGCAAAGGTTTGCTGAGGCGTGATGTGTTTGTGCCTCAGAGGTTCTGCATTCCTGGGGCTCTGCCACCTGAATTCCCTCGGCAGTTAATTCCTGCCTCAGGGGACTGTGTGATCCCCAATGAGCACTGGGAAAACACAGATGGAGCAAAGGAAGACAGACAAGTTCTCAGAAAGGGTAAGACTGATCTGATCTCAGATTACAGGCACCTAAACACAGTCTCGTACATTCACTGGGGGTCTGAATTTCCATCCCAGCCACTGGAGGTGGAAGACATAATTTTGTAGCCACACCTACATAATTTAGTTGCTGAAACGAGACTGGGGTTTTTTTTCTCCTGTTTCTAAACACATATCAGTTAATAGCAAAGCCTGGGACCCAGAGAAGTGTATTGTTTCCCTGGGACAGCAGAAAGCCTCTACAGTCTGATAGTTTGGATGTATGAAAAGGTAAGTTCCTGCTTTGCAGAGATACAAAAGTTGATGAAGAATTGGAGTGGAAAAGGGTAATTAATTTCTAATAGGCAGGAGTAGTTGGAAGATAATTCCTTGCCTTGGGGACCCAGCCAATCATTTAGGATATTTCTAGCAAGAATGAATAGAAATATTTCACACATAATCAGCCCTTGTGAGTAAGCACAGAAATAACTCTGGAGGTGCCAGTGTCATTCATCACGTGAAGAGGGACATGCAAATGTGTCTGATTTCATGGTTTGAGGTGTTTTGCTCTTGTGATATCTTCTAGCTTGGGTCTTTTCACTTATAGATTTTCAAGGGCTTTATATCCGTAATTTCAATGACACTGAGAGCGCAGGTCCTAATTCCAAAGCCCATTTCAAACAGTGGCTCTGTCCATTACCTTTGGAGAATCAAGGGCAGAGACAGATTTCTAACTGCAATATCAGAAGAACAAACATCCTCAAATATTCATGGTTTGCATCAGAGTCCCCAAATTCATCCCTATTTAAAATTCCTCCAGTCACCTGTTCAGACACTATTTCTTAAGAAAAAGCCCAACCTTGGTCTTTGGTAACCTCTTTGGTGCCACGGGGAAATCTGTGCTAGAAAATGAAGTGTTGATAATTCTACAAAGCCATTTCCTTCAACACATCCTCCCACCTCCTCCTACCCACACCATGTGTGTGCTTCATCCATCTGTTTCATCTCATGAAATGCATGGATCATGAGCTTCCTGGAGCACCTCCAACTTTCCTTGCCTCTGTAGCTGAACACTCACATCATTCCATGCTGCAGATAAGCATAAATATTGTGTAGTGAGCAGTTTGCCTTGTTTCCAGTTTCAGCACGTCGTATTCTGAAAACTATCCCTTACTCAGAATGGTCCATGGGTTTATCCATCAATTAATACATGGCAGTATGGCTCTTGAATTCCCCGCTGGGTGTATTCTCAACGCTCACTTTTATTGCTGACCCTGTGCTGTTTCTGTGTAACTACCCAGCCATGCATTAGTCAATCAGTGGAATTGCACCTGCATGACACTGAGGACCCAGCTACAGCACCTACATTCACGAGTAGGAAGGTTTTTGCGCTGCTGGGGCCTCTGAGCCCGAGTCTCCAAATGGATCTTGGTGCTCAGCAACGACATTCCTACGTGCTGAGGTGGAAGTGTGGTCATTTTGCATTTGAAACGCACCCTTCACGTTAAAAACGAGCATTTTGAGGTAAAGCTGATGCACTACAGCATTCATAAAAAGCAAGTAAAGATGGGGAACAAATTAATTCCCTTTAAAAATGGAAGTAAATGTGTGTGGAAGGTATTCACCCAGCCTGGCCAAGGGTGTTACAATCTGCTATAATTAAAAGCGTTTCTTTGACCTTTGTGGAAGGAAAGAACTAGTCATTCTTATACATTTTACAAGCATGGAAGTCTTAGTCTAAAGTATAGTTTTAATTTAAAAAGGCTTGCCCTCCTGTTGCAAACAGTCTTTCTAATAGTGGGAGGGTTTGTGCAAATACATCAGTAATAAATGTCTTGGGCTTTTAGCATAGAATTTTATTTCTCTTGTTGTTGATGTTGGAGTTGCTTCCAGGGAATAAACCCACTGACAGCCCTGAGAGAGTAGGGCAGAGTCAGCTGAAAAGCCCTGAATATGGAGATTTTGATCTGTGACACCACTTTAAAAGAAAATCAGAGAGTGTATTTAGCTTGGATCTGGCCTTATGGGTATAGCGAATTGAAGCAGTCATGATTTCTTCTGAATTTTTATTTCCAGCAATATTTCTGTTTTCCTTCCTTCATGTTAAGAAAGCGATCCCATGAGCTCACATTTTGCTAATCCAGTTGATTCTGTCAGACAAGCACCGCTCTTTGCAGCTGCTGGAAGTGCACAGGGAAGCATCATCCTCTCTCCAGACAATTCAAAAGTCACCACAGCTCAGATGAGTTTCACTGTACAGCAGCTGCAAAGTTCGTCTCATGCTCTCATTTCCCCACTCCCAGGAAAATGAAGAAGAAAATCAGAGAGGATTTTCCAAGCATGGGAGCCATGGGTTGTGATGACCTGAACCAGGTAGAAAATATTAAAAGTCACATAAGCAAAGCTAAAAAAAAAAAAAAAAAAAAAAAAAAAAAAAAAAAAAAAAAAAAAAAAAAAAAAAAAAAAAAAACAAACAATAGAAGTCTTGATATTCAATGCCCAGCTTCTCATTAGAAAAACAGGACCCATACATAGAACATGCTGTCACTCTATAATGCTGTTTGCCTTTCTGCATTAATTTGTAACTATCTTTTTCCTGAATCTTCATGTATTTCCATGCATTTAAATCACATCCACTGTAACAAATAGAGGAAAAAAAAAAAAAACTGGGGCATCTAGTCTTTTTGCTGTTAACATTGATGAAAATCTACTTGTAACTCAAGAACCCTTAACTTTACCAGGCATTCAATTAAAACTGAACAAGGAGTACTCTGATGTGAGCAAACACTTACAAAATGAGGAAATCACCATGAACTGCATAAATGTGATGCACGTCAAACACCAATCAATAGAACTCTAGACACAAGAAAATAAACCTCAGTGAAATGTAAATGTGTAGAAAAGAAAACAAATAGATGCTTCTTTTTTGAGACCTTGAACCTGAATACCATATTCTCATAACAAATTTCTGTTAACTTCAGAAATAAGGTCATGATCTACTTGATTCTGTACCAGTTGCCACATATGAGTAAACAAAATTAATCTTAACCTTTTATTGTGTCACTCTGCGTGTTTCTAAGTACCTCTTTTCAGGATATCTTTTATCCTGATCTAATAAAAGGTTATTAGGTAAATTCAAATAAAAAGAAAAAACCAACCTCATTTATGTGGACTCCTTTACACTGTTATTACTGGGACTGGGGAAAGCAGAAACTTGGGGAAACATCCTGGCAACTAATTTATAGTCATCTGGTTCAACCGTGGAGTGAGATAAACTAGATTAGACACCTCCACACTGTCCTTTCCCCTGATTCTGGAAAACAGGGTCAGAGCAAGCAACTAGGGAAAGAACAAGGCTCTGGAAGATAATTGCAGAAGAGTAGGGGGTTAAATATACTCAGCAAATAATGGGAAGTGCAAATCAGAGATTAATCTACTGCTGAAGGAGACTTACTGGGATTGCATTGTCCTGAGATGGGATTGCAATTAGCTGCAGTTTGAAGCAAAGACGACAGTATAAATAGATAAATACCATCCAAGCAAAGATGACAGTGTAGATAAATAATACTACAACACCAGAAGAGCCCCTGGCCATCCCTGAAACCTCTTCTTCACAAGAGCAAACACCTAATGGTGCTCCAAGCACAAGATATTTAGTCTTCCAAGATGCAAAAGAACCACAGGAGATGAGTAGAAATCATAGAATCACAAAACAACTTGGGTTGGAAAGGACCTTTAGAGTTCACCTAATCCACCTCACCTACAATGAGCAGGGGCACCTAACATCTAACCTAAATCTATCCTCTTTTAGTTGAAAATCATTCCCCCTTGTCCTGTCATTATCTGCCTGTGTAAAAAAGTCACTCTTCATCTTTTTTACAGTCCCCCTTCAGGTACTGGAAGAC
>NW_020956094.1:206619-212428 GCF_003031625.1 Empidonax traillii
AAAGGACCTTTAGAGTTCACCTAATCCACCTCACCTACAATGAGCAGGGGCACCTAACATCTAACCTAAATCTATCCTCTTTTAGTTGAAAATCATTCCCCCTTGTCCTGTCATTATCTGCCTGTGTAAAAAAGTCACTCTTCATCTTTTTTACAGTCCCCCTTCAGGTACTGGAAGACTGCAATGAGGTGTCCCTGGAGCCTCCTCTTCTCCAGGATGAACAATTCCAACACTCTCAGCCTGTATTTGTGGGATCTCAACAGTGACCTTTCCCCAGAGAGAGTGGGGGGGATTTATATTCTGCCACATAAAATTCCCCCACTACCCTGCAATTTTACAGCCCTTTTCTCCCCTTTGAATATTAACCTTTTGTTTACACCCATTAACCCAATTTACAGCCTAGATTATATATGTGTGTGTCAGCACACATTGGGAATCAGGCATTTCTATGTGGTGCTTTGTTACGTTTATCTCCTGGCTGCGTTGCTGAGGAGAAGAGGATCCAAGAGCATTTCCCCTGATGCTCTTCAGACTGCAGCTCCATGAACTGTGCTCCCACAGTAACACACTCACACATCTCAGGATGTACAGTCCTGTGGGAGCAGGTGAGGGTAGAATGCCTTCAGCTAACGACAAAAAAAATACACGACTTTGGATGAGGAAAATGTTCCCACATTAATGTTAAATACAGGTTGTCTGTTCTTCCCTAGGCTGTAGTTCTGGCAGGAACTCATCTGTAGTGAATCCAAGTGAGGCTGGAAAGTTGACAGAGGCAAGGAAATTGAGTTTATAATTAAATGAGGACCATGCAACCATCCCAGATCATGGAACGGAGAAATCGGATAAAAAGTTCAAAGAAAGTTTGCGGGAAGATTAAGCAAATAGGATGAAAATTTCAAAGAAAGTTGTGGGAAGATTAAGTAGATTGAGTTTATTTAGGCAGTGTAGGGGAGCACAGCATGCAATAAAAATGGTAATAGCGTTGTAACCAGTCATTTTGTATGGCCTGTCCTGTAATCCAGTGCAAGGCGCAACCCAATTGATGTCCAACAGCAAAGACTTAAATGGGCTAAGAGAGAAAACCCTCTGCAGATTGCTGCTGACAGGCTGTCTGCAGTTACTGATCCCTTTCTTAGCAGGTTATTAAGAGTAGATTAGACAAATCAGCCGCTCCTTCCACATCATCTTCTGGGAGGGAATATGGACTGTGGTCAGGGCTGGGAATTCACCTGCCTGCAAAGTAATCACACCAGGCTTCCTAAAGTAGTCGGCAGAGAGAGACTGACACATAAGGCAATGAATATTATCCACATGAAAGGTTGGAAGCATTGCTCCCTGGGGTGGCTTATTTATCCCCTTCAACTGCAAGAGTGATAAAGAGATCCACCCAGAGACCCACCTTTTAGCTACTAAAATTGGAGCAGTTGCCTCCCACCCAGCATGCCTGGTATCCTTCCCTTACCTTTCTGCTCTTCCTTAACAACAGAATAATCTCTATCCTCTTATTCTCTGTTTTACGATCCTGCCAACTGTAATACAGAACATTGTCCCACTTCTAGTGCCACTTTAGCCTCCACAGCATGCATCCTTTCCAGCCCTCTCCAAATCCCGTCACGCCAATGAGAATTAAACTCATTAGTGAATCATTTGCTTCATAAAACATTGGGTTGAAAAGCAAGATGAATCTGGGGAATCCTGATGGAATTATACACATCTCAATGAAGGTTAACATTTCAGTGAGGATGTTAGTCTTTTTTTCAAGTTTCATCTGCATTCATCTAATTTTTTTCTTCATTTCTCTGATTCTTTTTCACAAATCAAAGTGTGCACACGGAACATAGATAAGAATTCACCTCATTTTATTTATGTATGAATTTCTCACCTTAGGTTCCCTTTTCCAGTTATTGAAAAGAGGCCAGAAAAGAGTGTCCTTTTTATCTCAAACATTTATATTATCTCTATAACACCTCTCTGTATAAAAGTCTATTTTCCAAATCCAATATTAGGGCTTATTTCCCAAGGCATAGAATCACAGAATGGTTTGGACTGGAAAGGATCTTTAAAGGCCATCTAGTCCAACCCCCCACCTGCAAAGAGCAGGGACATCTTCAACTAGGCCAGGTTGCTCAGAGCCCCATCCAACCCAGCCTTGAACACTTCCAGGGATGGGGCATATTCCTGCGTGGACTCACAGAGGTAATTTTGAACCACCAAACCCAATATGCAGACACCATGAAATATCTGAAAACCTCTGCAGACAACATAGAAAAAAATAGCTGATAAGGCTATTGAAGTGGTAGCATATCCTCCATGGATGTTCTTGGTCCTATTCTGCACTGCTGGGCGCAGTGCAATGCCCTGAAACCTGAAAAAAATTAAGAGCACCATAAGATATGATCCTCTCAAAATATGATACCTATTGGGCAGCTGTATAACAAACTATTTAAGAACTGTGTAGTAGAGTTCACTTTTAATCAAATGAGCACAGCTCAGTGCTCACAGGCTGTGGTCACAGAATCATGGAATCACAGAATGGTCGGGGCTGGAAGGGACCTTGAAGGTCATCCAGTTCCAAATCCCTTGCCATGGGCAGGGACACCTTCCACTAGACCAGGTTGCTCAAAGGTTCCTACACATTAGAGATATTCCTGTGCTTTTTGAGCAAATCAGAAGGAAAACAGCAAGAAATTGGTATGCTTGGATAAAGACATGTCATGAAATTAACTCTACCAGCCAAAAACAGGACAGGTTTCTTTGATATTTTCTTACTGAACGTATTCTACATTTTCTAAAACTGGAGGGCCATTGCAGAACAAACTATCTGTGCATTTTCCACTTGAAGTTCAATTCCTGAAATTTGCATTTGTATAATTGATTGTAAAACTTCATAATTCATGCTAAGTTGGTTATTTAAAGATGCCATCCAATCATGGAATTGAAAAAAAAAAATAACTGCAATGCATTTAACTAGCTAAGATAGAGCAAATTACAATCAAATATACTATTAATATGTGAGTAAACCTCATGCAAGCTGAAAATAAGATGTACATATTTAAGGCATGATAATTAACCATTGGAACAAATTACTGAGGCTCCTGGTAAATTCTTTTTCATTTGGGAGTTGCTAAATCAAGGCTAAATGTCTTTCCAAAAAGATATGTTCAGCTTGAAGTCATTAGGTAAAAAGCAGAATTATTGATGGAAATCCATACTCACATATTTCAAAAAGCCCAATTAAATGTCCATTACAGTCTTCTCTGCCTTAATAACCATAAGTTTATTTGGATGTCCCTTTACAACAGCAAGCAACTTGAAAATAACCATGAATATCATAAAAGTGATAATATTTTAATATAATGCGCATTGATATGATCAAACCACCATTCTACTGTTTGCATGCAACTGGAGTGACAGCCTGAAATTCCTGGAAGAAAATACACTATTAAAGCCCTTTTCATATACTGAAAAAGATATTCAAAATTTCTTTTTGCAAGGTATTTTCTTAACTATTGAGCTATTAAAGAACAAAACAAGATCATAAGTAAGAGAACTAAAAGGCTGCAAATACGGCTGCGAGCAGTGAAGGAACAAGATGACAAAGAGTAAAGACGTTTGACAGAAAGGGTACAGAAAGAACAGACTCTGGGAAGCACAAATATTCCACAAAAGCAGCAATAATGTGGTCAGGCTCTTTGAAGGTAAGAAGGGGATAAAGTTTCACTAGAGAGGTAACAGCTTTCTACTGGACACACTGGGATAGCCTGGGCTATGGGAAGAAAGGAATATTGAGAGGAAAATTCCTAGAGAAACCAAAAGATTTTTGCTTCATATAATAAATATCTCATCTTTCTAAAGATAGTTCCTTCATGCTGCAGCTGCTTCCAACCAAGCCAGGGTTATCCTTGATTTCCAGCTGTGGTGCGTTGACCCTGGCTGGACACCAGGTGCCCACCAAAGCTGCTCTATCACTCCTCTCCTCAGCTGGAGAGGGGAGAGAAAATATATTGAGAAGCTTGATAAGGGCAGGGAGAGATCACTCCTCAGTTACTGTCACGGGCAAAACAGACTCTGCTGTGGGAAATTAATTTATTACCAACCAAAACAGAGTAAGGTCATGAGAAAAAAACACATGAATCTTAAGAACAAATTCCTTCCAGCCCTCCCCTCTTCCCAGGCTCAAATTCACTCCCAGATTATCTACCTCCTCTCCTCCAGTGGTGCAGGGATTTGGGGAATGAAGGTTGCAGTCAGTTCATCACACATTGTCTCTTCTGCTCTTTCCTCCTCAAGGGAGAATTCCCTCACGCTTTTAACCTGCTCCAGCATGGGGTCCCTCCCATGGGAGACAGTCCTTCATGAACTTCTCCATTTTGGGTCCCTCCCACAGGGTGCAATCCTTCAGGAATAGGCTGTTTCAGCGTGAGTCTCCCCTCCAGGGTCACGAGTCCTGCCAGCAAACCTGTTCCAGCATGGGCTCTCCATGGGTTTGCAGGTCCTTCCAGGGGCCTCCTCCAGCATGGGCTTTCCACAGAGTCACAGCCTCCTTCAGGCATCCCCCTGATCCAGCATGGGGTCCTCCAGGGGCTGCAGGTGGATCTCTGATCCCTTCTGGACCTCCCTGGGTGCAGGGGCACAGCTGCCTCGCCATGGGCTGCACCTCAGGCTGGAGAGGAATCTCAGCTCCTGTTCCTGGAGCCCCTCCTGCCCCTCCTTCTGCCCTGCCCTGGGGTTCTGAAGAGCTGTTTATCTCCCATATTGTCAGTCCCCTCTCCAACTGCAGTTGATGGAGGTTTTTTACCCCCTTTTTGCAGATATTATCCCAGAGGTGCTACCACCACCCCTGATGGGATCAACCTTGGACAGAGGTGGTCCCATCTTGGAGCTGTTTGGCACTGGCTCCATCAGACATGAGGGGAGTATTTAGTGGATTCTCCCAGAAGCCACCCCTGCAGCCCCTCTACTGCCAAAACCTTGGCATGCAAACCCAACACACCAGCCCTGAACTGCTCATCGGTGCTTCAGTTTCCACCACGTGACACCGATTAGTGAGCTACTACCGGTGGTCTCCCGAGCCAAAAATTTCCCTTATTTACCTTCCAGCGGGCTTAAAATTGCATGGCTAGCTTGTGATACAATTTTACTTGATAGGGGGAAGAAAAAAATTTAATTCCACTGTTTAGTTGTGCCCAGAACCAACAGATGTAGGAGCACTCCCAGAGCATATGGGTTAAATTAGTGCCTGCTGTGCCCCAGCACCAGCATTTGTCTGATTTAGTGACACTTGTTTTAAACAGTTGGAAGGGGGTCCAGGCAGCTCTGGAGGTGGTTTTCAGCTGGATTCATCCTTAAACAGCAGCCTAATAAAATTACAGTTTTATATTCAGTCTGGGATGAGCTGCCACCAACTTTGGGTCGCCAGAGGAGGCATCCCCCGAGATGTATTGTGCAGGTCACACAGTAGCTGCACAATGTCCTTTTGATGATAAAATACTAAGCAGAGCTGACATTTAAATTAGCATCCCTACACATTTTCCAGCTAGATAATGATATGAGTAAGACAGCCAACACCTGTGGCACCAGGAGGGATCCAGTTCCCAGGGAGCTGTGGCCAAAGGTTTGTCATCATCCCAAACCATTTATGTTGCAACTGATTGAAAATAAGCTCTGACAGTCAGAACCTGGCTGTCCTGGGATGTGTTTTGGGTTTACAAGCTTGGGTTTTATTCTTTGAGCCTCATCCCTCCTTTGATTCCGTTAGCTTCACAGCAATGGGGTCTTTGAGCTGGCTAATACCTGGGAAAAAAGAGGG
>NW_020956094.1:212449-214514 GCF_003031625.1 Empidonax traillii
AACCATTTATGTTGCAACTGATTGAAAATAAGCTCTGACAGTCAGAACCTGGCTGTCCTGGGATGTGTTTTGGGTTTACAAGCTTGGGTTTTATTCTTTGAGCCTCATCCCTCCTTTGATTCCGTTAGCTTCACAGCAATGGGGTCTTTGAGCTGGCTAATACCTGGGAAAAAAGAGGGAAGAAAAAAGAGAGCAAATGAGAAAATAAACAAAACCAGAACATCTCTTTGCTTCTGGAGAATGGGAGAATAGGTAACAGGACTGAAGGACAATAAAAACTAAAAGGTCATCAGAAGGACACAGAGAAATAATTCCTCAGTACTGGCTTCTAGTGTTGCCTTCCTGAATAAAACCGCTCCCCTTCTCCTCTGCACCAAAATCAGCCCCAGGGTCTATTCAAGAGCTGAAAGTCAGGGGTTTCTTATGCCAGAAATCATAAAATCAATGCTGTTTCCCAGCATTTTCTGATGGATTACAGCTCAGTGGTGAAGAAGTTTCTCTTTCTAGTTAGAGAGACAGACCCCACATAACCCCAGTGCCTGCCCGTCCCCTTCCGAGCAGGGGAAGTGGGTGAATTGTCTGCATGCCCTGCCACAAAGTGAGGCATCAGGCAGGTTATGGAGCTCCACACTGCTTCAATTTAACTGTGCTGTGAGGCACAGGAGCTGCACCCCCTTCCCTCAGCACAGTGTGTCTCATAAATATTATTGAGTATCAAGTGGGACTAAATGAATTGGCACAAATCAGCCAACTTCACCCTGCTCCAGCATCTATCCTGCAAAGAGGTGCCTGACCCTTTGCTGCTGCCTGGTTTGATTTGGAGCATATTGAGGTTATTTATGGCTTAGTGGCTTTAACCCTCATAGACACTAAACTAAGAATACCCACACAGAGAGTTTCGCTTCTCAGCTTCCACTGGCTGTAAATCAACTTGTTCAGTGAGTCAAGAAATCTCCCAGAGATTGTTTCGGGCTGCAGGAATCACCTTGCACAACCCTTCCCATAAACAAGGGGTACCATTTGGAAAGGATCCTCTCAGGGCCCTCCACGGGCAAACTAAAAGGATTTATTATTTTCATTTTTTTTTATTTGAACCTACTTTTTTTGTCTCTTTCTGGCTTCCTTTTCACTTTCCCTCCAGCAAACCCCTAAAGATGAAAACCTGCTTAGCCTTTCTCTGCAGCAGGCAGAGAGACAGTGGCAGCTGTCCAGTTTGAGAGGAAAGGCAGATTTCAGTCAGCTCAAAGCAAGGATGAAAAGTGAAAAATCCTGTCGCCAGCAAGTGCAACCTGGCACTGGGGAGAGCACACGAACATCAAAGTCGGGTGGGTCAAAGCACTCAGCTCTGAGTCAATTATCGTATTTTCTTAGATATAAATCACACTTCAGACAGCCCAATTCCCTTCAAAAGTAAATGGCACTTGAAATGCCCCCAGATAATCTGCGCCCACGCGGCACCACGAGAGGCAGAGGGGTTTGGACTTGGGGAGCTGTGTCACCCACCACTCTCTGTGCACAGAGCCCCTGCTGCTGCTGGATCACACATTTCACTTTGGCAGGTTAGACATGTAAAAATATGTTCCTTTCTCTGCAGCAGCGCAGTGCCTGGTGCTGGAATATCATTATGCTGATTTAGCATCCTGACCCTAAGCTGCTCCACGGCAGATTTAGTAAATATAGCCAAACGAAAAGAAGACTGTAATAAACCATTAAGTGCAAATCAAATAGCTTGGTTAATCACTGTGTAAGTGCAGTTTTATACAGCTGTCTGCTTCCCTGAATTGCACTGGGATAAATCTGCAGTGGCAGAGTTGACCCTTTGCTTCTGTGCTTCAGTTCCCTGCCTGTTAAAAAAAAAAAAGAACAGGATAATATATTTCCCCAAGGCACAGAGCTATTGCAAAGATACCTAAACTCAAAACGGTGATTCTCCCATATTAACTTGATGATATCCTGCTCAAAAACTAGAAGAATGCAAAGAGCTGGCAGAGAAAAGGCAAACTAAAACAAAACAAAACAAAACAAAAAAAAAAAAAAAAAAAAAAAAAAAAAAAAAAAAAAAAAA
>NW_020956094.1:214535-245041 GCF_003031625.1 Empidonax traillii
AACCATTTATGTTGCAACTGATTGAAAATAAGCTCTGACAGTCAGAACCTGGCTGTCCTGGGATGTGTTTTGGGTTTACAAGCTTGGGTTTTATTCTTTGAGCCTCATCCCTCCTTTGATTCCGTTAGCTTCACAGCAATGGGGTCTTTGAGCTGGCTAATACCTGGGAAAAAAGAGGGAAGAAAAAAGGGAGCAAATGAGAAAATAAACAAAACCAGAACATCTCTTTGCTTCTGGAGAATGGGAGAATAGCTAACAGGACTGAAGGACTATAAAAACTAAAAGGACATCAGAAGGACAGAGAAATAATTCCTCAGTACTGGCTTCTAGTGTTGCCTTCCTGAATAAAACCGCTCCCGTTCTCCTCTGCACCAAAATCAGCCCCAGGGTCTATTCAAGAGCTGAAAGTCAGGGGTTTCTTATGCCAGAAATCATAAAATCAATGCTGTTTCCCAGCATTTTCTGATGGATTACAGCTCAGTGGTGAAGAAGTTTCTCTCTCTAGTTAGAGTGACAGACCCCACATAACCCCAGTGCCTGCCCGTCCCCTTCCGAGCAGGGGAAGTGGGTGAATTGTCTGCATGCCCTGCCACAAAGTGAGGCATCAGGCAGGGTTATGGAGCTCCACACTGCTTCAATTTAACTGTGCTGTGAGGCACAGGAGCTGCACCCCCTTCCCTCAGCACAGTGTGTCTCATAAATATTATTGGGTATCAAGTGGGACTAAATGAATTGGCACAAATCAGCCAACTTCACCCTGCTCCAGCATCTATCCTGCAAAGAGGTGCCTGACCCTTTGCTGCTGCCTGGTTTGATTTGGAGCATATTGAGGTTATTTATGGCTTAGTGGCTTTAACCCTCATAGACACTAAACTAAGAATACCCACACAGAGGGTTTCGCTTCTCAGCTTCCACTGGCTGTAAATCAACTTGTTCAGTGAGTCAAGAAATCTCCCAGAGATTGTTTCGGGCTGCAGGAATCACCTTGCACAACCCTTCCCATAAACAAGGGGTACCATTTGGAAAGGATCCTCTCAGGGCCCTCCACAGGCAAACTAAAAGGATTTATTATTTTCATTTTTTTTTATTTAAACCTACTTTTTTTGTCTCTTTCTGGCTTCCTTTTCACTTTCCCTCCAGCAAACCCCTGAAGATGAAAACCTGCTTAGCCTTTCTCTGCAGCAGGCAGGGAGACAGTGGCAGCTGTCCAGTTTGAGAGGAAAGGCAGATTTCAGTCGGCTCAAAGCAAGGATGAAAAGTGAAAAATCCTGTCGCCAGCGAGTGCAACCTGGCACTGGGGAGAGCACACGAACATCAAAGTTGGGTGGGTCAAAGCACTCAGCTCTGAGTCAATTATCGTATTTTCTTAGATATAAATCTCACTTCAGACGGCCCAATTCCCTTCAAAAGTAAATGGCACTTGAAATGCCCCCAGATAATCCGCGCCCACGCGGCACCACGAGAGGCAGAGGGGTTTGGACTTGGGGAGCTGTGTCACCCACCACTCTCTGTGCACAGAGCCCCTGCTGCTGCTGGATCACACATTTCACTTTGGCAGGTTAGACATGTAAAAAATATGTTCCTTTCTCTGCAGCAGCGCAGTGCCTGGTGCTGGAATATCATTATGCTGATTTAGCATCCTGACCCTAAGCTGCTCCACGGCAGATTTAGTAAATATAGCCAAACGAAAAGAGGACTGTAATAAACCATTAAGTGCAAATCAAATAGCTTGGTTAATCACTGTGTAAGTGCAGTTTTATACAGCTGTCTGCTTCCCTGAATTGCACTGGGATAAATCTGCAGTGGCAGAGTTGACCCTTTGCTTCTGTGCTTCAGTTCCCTGCCTGTTAAAAAAAAAGAACAGGATATATTTCCCCAAGGCACAGAGCTATTGCAAAGATACCTAAACTCAAAACGGTGATTCTCCCATATTAACTTGATTATATCCTGCTCAAAAACTAGAAGAATGCAAAGAGCTGGCAGAGAAAAGGCAAACTAAAACAAAACAAAAACCAAAAAAAAGAAGAAACTAACCCACAAGTCAGGCTTCAAGAAATGCTGCTGTTCAGCTTGGGCTGAATGTGCATGGGAGTGAGGGCCAAAGCATGACATCTTATTTTAATTAAATGAAAGTAATCAGTTCTCTCTGCTCAGGAGAGATAGTGGGGAGCTATACAGCTTGCTGTAGGATGTTAATCCTAAATAAGAAGCTGCTGTAGGATACAGCCCTGTGCCTAGAATTGCATTAACACAGCAAAGAGGGGTATGGTTCACCCCTAGTCTTACCCAGGGTGCTTGGTGGCTTTCTTATGTGAGAGTTGATGCTGCATATGTAAGAAATGGAGCAGATGTCCTGCCCTCTTTTTGCATTTCAGGTTTGGCATCATGGGAGAAGTTTCCAGAAGAGGCAGACACAGCTGGAAGGTATTGGTGGGGAAGGAGAAAGGGAAACTGGTAATGCAGAAAGGGAACAGGGATTATTCTTCCAAAACTTCTCTGGAGAGTGATTTCAGTAAAATATCTCTGTGAGTAAGCATTGCATAGAAAGATGGAGTTAAGTCATGGAGCGTGCTGGTGATGCAAAGCTGGAGAACAGCATGAATACAAAGAGAGTGGGGAAAATCGCATAGGAATAACCACACGCCTTTGAAGCTTGTCAAAACAATAAAAAAAGGATTATGCTCTGTAACACAAAATGATGTCATGCATGTCGGAATGAAAAATGGGGATTTCTGTTCTAGGGGATGAGTTGGAAAGGTCTGAGTCACTCCTGGACTGAGACACCAGCCAGAGGCAGCCGTGGAAGAGGCAAATGTGACCTGCAGCTTCATCACCATCCACTGAGCCCTCACCTGGGGTACTTGGGACAAGTCAGGTCATGTGTGTCAAAGCAAGAGGAAATTCAACAGTAAAAGGCAAAGAAAATATATTCCTTGAAGCGATAGGATATTCTTTTTTATGCAAGAAAAGAAATTTAAAATAAAATAGGTGACTGCTTCTTCTATTTAGTCTGGCAAAATGAAGCCTGAAAGGGATGAAATTGCAAATCTTTCCTTAGGGATAAACAGCAGGCAGGAGGAAAGAACTACTTAAGTCAAAGGACAGACCTAGCACAAGAGAAAGTAGGTGTAAACTTCCCAGAAATAAATAAGTCCAGTCTGAAAATATAAGAAAAGGGCTTCTACCAGCCAGAGCAGTGAGGTGCAGAAGAAGCATCCAGCCAGACAAAGAGGGAGGAAAACCCAGCTACTCTTAATATAGAGCTTGATGGATAACAAAAAGAGTTGAGCAGAGTGGGTACACATCCATTTTAAAGGGTGAGGAAAGGGGAAAGGAAAAGGAATCAGGGTAACTTCAGCCCTCAGAAGACTGAAAATATAAGCACTATTCTCCTTATATAAATAGTTGAGCAGATTGTAAATAAATAGTAAACAAATAGTGTTCCTTGTAAATAACAAATAAATGGATGTCAGCCAATACATGTTTGTTAAGAAGAAATCATGTAAAGTAAATATAATCTCCCTTTATGACAAGATAACGAGCCAGTGGAGAGAGCAATAACAAGAGATGCCTATTTTACTAAAGACCTTTGACAATACCTCATATGATGTCCTCCTAAACAAGTGATAGAAGCAAACTCAGTGAGAAATTACCATAGAATTGGTCCAAAACTAATTGAATAATCAGATACATAAAGAAGTTGTCAAAGGTTTGCTATTAAATGATGTGTTGAGCAGTTTTCCACAGGGTTTGCAGTGGGTTCTGGAATCTTCAGTGTTTTCATCAGTGAATGCCTGTTCTATTTTACTGCTACTATAAGAGAAGGAAAATGGCTTTGTGAGATGAACAAGGATGAGAAAAACCGTGTGGACAAGTGACAAATAATAATTATGAGTAAAAATCAAGTTAAACATAAAGAGGATGCTTAAACCACTGCTCCTCAACACAGTATCTGGAAGACTTTGGCAGATCCAACCAGGACACAAGTTAAACATGCTGGTGCTGCTAGAAAAGCCAAACACCATACTGGACCATACAAGACACAAATTCTTTGGCTCTTCTTAACTACTGGAAGTGCCTCAATTCTCTAGATTTTAATGTCACACTTGAAAGATGTAGATTATACATAGATGAGTGGAACTAGAAGAACCCATAGAGGTTTCCAGATCATGTGCCCCATGAGAGGGGTTGACAGGTCTGAAGCTACTCACACTGATGAGGAGAGGAGAGAAAGAGAGACAGCAAACAAATACTGCTACAAAGAGGATAATCTGCTCTTGGTGCCTCTGACAGGGGAGTGAGAGTGAATCTTGAATTATATCAAAAAATACAGGCTAGACTTTAGGATAAATAATCTAATGATAGGTGAAGTTTGGAGCTCATTATCTGGATGATACAACTTCTGCATTGGAGTTATTTAAAGATAGACCAGGAAAATGTATGGCAGGAACAACCCGAGTGGGGATCCTGCTGAAAGATCGTGTGACAACACGAACAGCTTCTCAAATTCCTCTTTTTCTTTTTTTTTCCGGTTTCTTCTGAAATGGTCTGTGCAATAAAATTTCTTGACAACATAGGCAGCAAGACTTGAGGTCCAAAGAGCAAGTTCACTTTGACATAGACACAAATGTCATTCACGTATCACCCTTACATACGTTGCCCTGAACTCATGTGGCCTCTTATTCTTGCAGGAGTTTGCAATTGGCGTTCTGAAAACTCCTGTCTGAGGGGACTTATGTCTTCTGGTAGGATTAATCAAAAGTGGTCACTTTTCGGCACTTTATTGTGAAGTTTATGCATCACAAGAAAGGAATTGTCAAAGGATTATGGTATAACAGAAAAATAAATTACGTATTTCTTGGCTTATTGAATTTGCCCTAAGGAATATTCAGACTGTTTAAGAGTATGAAGATACTTATTTCTTTGGCACAACTTTGTTTCCAAATCAAAGGGTATTTTCTGGACACTAACCCAAACCAGAAGTTTTGGTGGGTTTTTTGTGGGGGGCTTTTTGTGTCTGGTTGGTTGGTTTTTTTGTTTTGGTTTGGGTTTTTTGTTTTGTTTTTGTTTTGGGGGGGGGTGGTTTTTGGTTGGTTGGTTGGTTTTGGTTTTGTTTGTTTGTTTTTTCTTTTCTTCCCAAAAAACCCCTCAACCACATTATGAATGGAAACATGCAGATAAGTGAGTTGCCATGCATAATTTTAAAACACTTGCTTTAACACTGATGAATCCCATGCTCATTTTTTCTCTCCTTCTTACTGAATGTTTATTATTCGACCTTTCTCATGTGAACAAAGTGTGATAGCTTTTGACCTGCTGCAAGAGGAGGTGATTTATCAGAGCACAGCTGCCTGTCTCTGTGCCTCACCGCCTCACTCCTCAGGATCAGAAGTTCACTCTTTGCAGCAGTTTTGGGCAACAGCCCTTTTTGACTGTGGGATTGGTTTTGCAATAACCTAGTGCATCTCTGATTATCAAACACTCAAAGAGGTGACAGATGCCATCTGACTCCCTGCTGTCTCCAAGTCCTGTACCAGCAGGGGAAAGGTGATAACTTTTCTGAGCCTGCCATGTGACAGGAAGGATTTAGAATATCTTCCACCTATTTATCTAATTCTCTTTCATCACCTCCCCCTGCAAATGCAATTCTCTGGTATAATCTAAACAAGGAAACTGAAACAAACAGCTTCACAGCATGACTATAATCTATTTAAGTCATTTTAAAGCCAGCAGATGTTTTATAGCCTAAGATTTTTAGTGCTGTGTCTTTACAGACTTCTGCTACTCTGCAGGAGGCTCAAACTAGGCCAGCGACTATGGACAATTAAAACTTAAAACCTTTCATTAGCATTCACCAGGTCTCCAGGTCACTCTGATGCTCAAATGCACCTTCTGTCACTATTCCCCCGGGGCAGGTCACACTGTGATGGACTCTGTTCAAAGCCATCAGAGCCAGCCAGCCATGACCTGCTGCTAGTGGTCACTTCTTTTGAGAAGACAGAAATAAACTACCTGATCCCTTCAGTGACCTCTGGATCTGGTAAAAGTCAACGGAGTCCATTCTCTGTACAGGATTTGAGAGATGTTGCAGAGACATGCTTCTCTCTGATGCCTATTCAGACCCACCAGTATCACTGTGAATTCAGTGGTATTTTGGACCACATCACCCTCCTCATTTCACAGGTTTCACATTCAACCCCCAATTGCCTTTCTAGCTTTTCAGTAACAACTTTCAGGGTCACTCCCGGCATTTCATGATATGTGTGTCCCTCTTACAGGGAAATTTCCAGACTGGATGAAGGATCTCTTAGTAAGGGTGTTCATGAGGCTTGGGTCAAGCATTGCTGCAGGGAGAACTGATTTTCTGATGTAGTGGCCTCCCGGCTTTAGGAATTTTAACAGGGACAAGGGACATGCAATGATTCAGATGCAGATAAGAGCTCAACCATATCAATGGCATCACACAATCATCTGCAAGTCAGTTCCTGGAGTTCAAAAGCACACAAAGCACTGATCAACTCTAATGGTGGCTTCAAAACGTGGGTAGAGGAGCAAAATCCTGGTTTAAATGTTACTGGCCTCAGTGTCACCCACTTGCAGAAAACACCAAAGCAAACCCTTTAGTTTGCCATGTCATATTTAATGTAAACACCAAATACTACTTGTTTCAATATTTCACTGTACCCTGCAGAGATCTCAATCTGCAATTCCATGTGCTAAACCAACTGATTCAGAATTTATGAGTAGGTTTTTAGTAATGATCTGCCAAGTGTGAAATGATTGCACTGGTTGTTTAAACGAAAAAGGAGTGACCCTATTCTCAATGCTTTAACTCAGCCTCCTGCCTTTTCAATAGAGGGCTGGAGCATGTAACAGCAATGCTGTCTGTAATTTCTCCCCCAGGCTCCCCCCTGGTATTTAGATTTCAGTTCCTTGGTTTTAAAAGGTCACTTAGCAAGAAGAGAATGCCACATTATTCATTCCTTCCCACCTCCCTGCCCCATCCCTGACTCTCTTCTTTTTGGGGAGAAATGTAGAAATTAGCAGACAATGTCTTTTTAAAAACAGTGCCTGAATCTGAAACAGAACTATTTACTCTGGTTTTTCCTTCACTGTCCTCTTGTCTTGTGTTAGAGAGAGATTTTTCCTGTTATCAGCCCAGCCCTCCCAGCCCTTTCCCAGGTACCTTCTGCGCACAGCTGCACTGAACCCTGTGTGCCACGGCTCTTGTACAGGGACAAGAATGACTAGCACTCCTAATCTTTGCCTGTTGAACTTGCCATAGTCCACTGGCAAAACAGTTCCCTTGATTAGAGTCCTTAGCTTCCAGGTCGTTCTAGGAAAAATGCCCAGGTTATTGAAAGCCTTCCCAAAACATCAGAGGGGCAGCCAAGGTACAGTGAGATAACTAAATGTGCTTCAGAAAGACGCTTAAAGTCCTTTATGTTGCTACAGTGCCCAGACCTAATCCAATAGCCTAAGTGGGTTTATCCTCATTGCCTTTGATTCCCATCAGAGAAAGGGCCCTGGCTCCTGACCCAGTTCTCTGGTTCATGTCCACACTGCTCACAGCAGCACCATCCAGAGTAGACTGGATGTGCCCACTCTTCATCTAGGATCAACTCTGAGCTCTCTGTGGTGTCCCTGCAGTGCTGTTCAATAATTACTAATTGCTTTCCTTCTCAGAGTGCTCAAAATAACCAAAAGTCTAGGTTCACAGTGGGGTTTTCATGGTGTGACGTCAGTCAAGAATGCATGTCCCCGCTTCAGGACATGACTGGGATGTGTTTATGGAGAGGGGACAAGGCCCTGATGAGGCAGCAGTGGAGGACTGCCTAGGGCAGATGGAGCCAAACTGATGTGATCTGTGCCTACACTGCGTGTGTGGCAGTCACAGGATGTTATGCTCATTCTAAAATATTATTTCTGTTAATATACTGCAGTCAGGAGATACAGGAGAGAGAAAACTGTACGGTCCTGCTATTATTTCTACTCAGTACTAGCAGTAGAATTAGTGTATGTATCTTACTAAGAGCCAACATATCTGTGGCAGCACATCAAAACAGTTTTGTTCATCTGGTCATCTGGTGCTTCAAGGCTATTCCCTTATTTAAGTATCTTTTAGCAACCAGTGTCACTCAGTGAGTGAGGATGCCTGCATTTTAAGAGAGTTTAATTATTTCTTTGCTATATCGTATAAGCCCTAATATGCTCACTCAAATAGACTCTGGTTGGAGATAAATCAGGAAATGCTCCCAGAAAAAAAACTGTCATTTCTGCTTTCTTGTCACTGGTTCTTTATTGTAATCCTTATTTGTTGCAGTTCCCTGCAGCAATTTCTTTACCAAGATTGCTTTCTGGTGAACTTTTTCCAGTGAACTTCAGCTGCCACAGAAATCCCACATCACATCTGCATTCCTGTGTCATCTGCACCCTTCTCTGCTAAAGCAGATGGGAGAGTGAGGGCTTTAAATGTTGCCTGGTTTTCTTCTGTTCCTGTTCTCTTGCCTGTGCAGGGAAAAGCACAAATTGTACGTTCTTCACAAATAACGTGGAGCCCTGTCCGAAACCTGTTAACCTAATGGAAAGTCTTATCAGTTTTAATGGACCTGTCCCTTATTCCACAGAGAGGCAACTCCAGTGTTCACTGATGCTGACTTCAGTGGGAATAAATCGCTGTGCAACAGCAGAGGATGTAAATTTTAAAGGAAAGGGTTTGTGAATGGGGCTCTGCCTCTGTCTGTCCACCACACATCACTCGACCACGGTGTTGGCAGTGCCTGGTGCCTGCTGCCTCCGGAGGGAAAAGGAGACCTGCACTGGAGCCCTGATGAACAAACAGCAAAGGGAAGGCAGTGAATATGCCAAGACAGGCCAGATGGATACAATTCCAGCACTTTTATCCAGGGCACTTGTTATTCCTCTGGAGCAATAGTTGCATGGCAGAGAATCATAGAATGGTTTGGTTAGAAGGGACCTTTGAAGGCCATCCAGTTCAAGCTCCCTGCCATGGGCAGGGACAATATAACCTGCCTTCTCAGGGTGCTTTTTAGGCTAAAGGGAACTGAGACTCTTCATAAGTGGAGAACTTCTAAGCTCACTTGGTGTATTCATCTTCTTTAAGAGTGCATTTCCACAGTCACTTTATTCCTCCCAAGGCTCAGGGTGCTGGTGTTATTTCAACATCCCTCTGTCTCAGCCAGTTACTCCTTTATCTTTCTTTCTGTCATTGCTAGATTTTCTTTGGCTGTGCAGTGTCCAAGAAACTGAGCTGGCTGAAACCAAACTAAAAACTACACACATCCCCCTGCAAAAATACAAAAAATACCAAGGGTAATTCTCTGTCAGCTCAATTCCCTGTCCAGATTCCTCATGGAAATGAGCTTTAGCACAAGGGAGCAGGCAGGATTGTACAGCCAAAGGGAGTAGGGTAATAGAAGCGCTTATTTTCTGCAACAGCTGAGACTGATGTATTAAGGAGTCTGTAAAACAGCATCCTAGAGCAGATGAAATAAAACCCCCTTTGGAAAAACTTTTTCTGTAATGGCTACAGAGAAAGCCCACACAGACTCTTTCAGCTTGAACAATTAAATCTTCAATGTCTATAATGAGGTGAAATGGATCCCACACATGAGAAAGGAGATTTCCAAGGCACAGAGAAGCACACACATCAGAGCTGTGCAAAGTCACTGCTGCAGATTACATGTAGCCCAGAAAACTACACCAGCTGATCCCCCTTCATTTTCTTTCATAATTCTGGGGTTTGGACCTGCCAGAACCAGCGAGCTTCCTCCTGAACATAAAATAACCCTCCTAATGTCAGTAGCTCCAGTTGGGAGTGACAGAGGGAGAATACAGCATGTCCCTGTTCAGACCTATGGCAAAGCTTGTGTGAAAGGATAGGTTGTGGCAGAAAATCAGACAGAAATAGGCCAATTATTATTAAAAAGAAACCCAAACTTTTTTCTCCTGAGTTTTCCCCCTCTCACTGGACTTTATGTAAGGAGCTGCTCACTCTGAACCAGAGGCAAAGCTCAGCTTGTCAGAAGACCTTCCGCCTGCTAAGTCCATGGAGACATAGAAGAGACATCACCAGAATAGCAACAATATTGCTGTAAAGGCTTTCAGCCTTTCCTGATAAAGTAAATGTCTGCCTGCTTTTTGAAACCAGCAAAGAAGTACAAAAGTGTTTTAAGGGTCTTGAGTGAACAAGCAGAAGCCAGGAACTTTGGTATCAGCAAAAAGGGATCCTGAGAGATCAGAGAGATGTTCAGAGTCCAGAGATGCAATTCCCTCTAGTCATCCCCCAGACTGGAAGTCACATGGGTGCAAACTCAGGGATATAACTGGTGTAGCACTCTATTAGATAACACAGAGGATTCAATCTGACAAAAAAGTTTAGTGATCTGGGTCAGGAACAAGGGAAGCAGAAGGAGGAGGAGCAGATGAATCGAATTGCATACCCCAAAACTGGGCTATTCCTGAGCACTTTAACTGCAACAAACTGCAACTGCAACAATGGTTTTGCAGGTAACACTCTGTCCAGACAACAATCCAGAGTTTGCTCCATTATCCAGAAAACCCTGGTGACCACCCAGGCTTCAACACCCTAAACATGAATCCAGGTTCACAGACACACATCTCACCTCTCAGCCCTCACCCAGTACAACTTCACAGGGACCAAAGCACATATAAAATACACAGAAGAAGGGAATAACCCTCAGCAATTTCCTTGTATTTTCCTTTTTTCAGTCCCTAAATCTCTTCCCCATTAAAAACACTTTAAGCCTTATCATAAAACAAAAACTTTGGTCTATCAGCTTCAGCCTTCCTGAGATATGCTCATTCATTCCAAAATGAAAACTGGTTTATTTTCTAGGAAATCCAGTTTGTCACAAGTATTTACAAAAAAATATAAAAAAAAAGAAGGAGAAAATAAGCAAACTATTTATCTTTTTTCCTGGAAAACCGGCACTTCTGTAGCAATTTCTAGGGGAAACTGCATAGAAAGTGTGTACTGAGAATCATAAAAGAAGCCTGGACCCTAAAATAGGCACTATTAATCTCAGGATTTGCAATTTAGGATTGATTTAGAGGCGCCAGACTTAAAAAAGATCCTCATAAATACATGTGTGCAGTGCTGAGACGGCATGAAGTATTTTTTACTAACTTGGGGTTATAGTAGGACAGCTTGAGGACATTTAGACTGGATCTAGTCAGGGCTGGATTCTCTGAGTGCAGTGAATTAGCTCCACCCTAACAGATGGCCTTGCTGCAAGGGAGCTGAAGGGGAAGGTAGTACAATAAAGAAAGGGTGTGGGGCCAAGGAGTGGTGAAAATTACTCTTTTTGTGGGGGTGGGGGTGGGAATTCAGATTAACCCCAAATTTCAGTGTTGAAAATGAAAGAACAGTAGAATCAGTGAAGAAGGGTGCTGACAGCAGCCCAGATCTTTTGCCCTCCTTTTTTCAAGGAAACAGGACGAAGGGAACAGATAATTTTTTTCCTTCCATGGAAGAACTCAGAAGAAATTAGGGTTTCAGCAATATTATCCTCAGCAGAGACAGCTGGTGGGTTCCTGTCAGACTCCCTTTATGCAGACACCAAGAGTATTTACAGTGCCACAGGGAAGAAATCAGTCCTGAGACTGAGCCTTCCTGCAGCCCAGCAGTGGCACCCCTGAAACAGTGCCAATGGCAAAAGGCAGCAGGGGACCCTCCTCAGAGAAGTGTGGGCTTGTCACAGCAAAAATTATTTCAGGAGGCATCTAAAAAAGAAGGCAAATGTTTTTCTGTGAAAGGATAAAAAAAAAAAAAAACCAGACCGACTCAGTAATATTTTAAAGTACATTCTGTAGTGTCTGCGTTTAGTGCAGGAAGGTTGGGACTGGAATCAGTAGAGTCATCTATAAAGCAATGTTTTGTAGAGCTTGGCTCCCACAGCATGCAGGGATTTGAAGTGCATCACAGGAGTTCATTGCCTGAGGACAAGCATAATTCATTACCCAGATACCTAGCCCTAATATTTCTTGGTCTAATTCCATTTCAGTGAAGACTTGAGTCCAGTGGAATTACACTGGCGCAAGAAAAGAACTTCAGGGTAACACGTTTCTTACTTCTAAATGATAAAGAGGCCAAAATATTCTGCCTTTTCCATCTTTTTCAAAAGTGCTTGATCCAGAACTATAAGAAGTCAACAGGGAGTGTTTCCATGGACTTGGCAGATGTTGGATCATAACATCGCTGAGAACAGGAGCACTTCACTCATTTACCAACCATTTTCTTATGATAGAAAAAGGAACTGCAAATGTCTGGATTTATGGTGAAAGTCCTCACTAGTCATAAAATGCAAAAAACTGAAAAGCTGCAGCAGCTTCTATAAAGTTGCTCTGGCTAAAGTTGAGATTGTTGTTCTGGGGTAAACAATCTCTGTGTTGTCTTTAGCAATTTCGGGTTTTAAAATTATGGACCGTTTTTTCCTCTTTTCCTTTCATAAACAGAAAAGCAGTTGTTCTGCAACAGACTTTCTAGCAAGTAATCAGATCAAGGTAAAAAGGAAGTTAAATACCGCTCCATTCCCCTGGCAGCATTATTTGAATGTTCCCGACATTATTAGTGTCAAAATACCTTGGAGTGAAACAACGGCAGTTTATCTGGTATCGAGAGGGGTTGTTCTCCTTTGCTTGCCTCACTTAGCAGTGGATTGAACAAAGTACTGGGGAATCATAGAGGACAGGCCCTCCTGAGTGGGGACTGCTCGCAGTCCAGAGGCAGAACAAGCAGCTCAAAGCAAGGACAAGGGCTCAGAGAGAAGCTCTGCAAGGTGGGTTCTGCGGTGTACGTGCTTTGGCTCTGTCCCCTGAGTGAACTCATGTCCTCAAGGGAAAGGTCCCAGGGTTAGATCGGTAAAAGGTCCCTGCTAAAGCATTTTTCGAGGTGGGCTCAGAAAAGGGCAGTGGATGGTGCTGGTCACCTACCAGCTAGGACAGCAAAGTCACCTGTCTGCTTTCTCTCTGAATGGTGAAGGGCAGGGCAGGGGGGAGAGAACAAAATCCTAAATCTATTTATATATAGGACATGTCTGCCATAGGAGATATTTCCAAGTCCATCTCTGCCTGACTTAGAAGGGATAAATGATTCTGTGTCTTCCACCACCCCAGGCAGCTGTTCAGCAGGCTGCCAACACAGCCTGGAACAAGATTTCCCTCATCTCCCCAGCTCAGTTTGTCCCAGCGAGTGTAAGAATTAAATATTAATTGAACCAGAAACCTGTGTGAGAGAGAGAGAGAGAAAGGATAATCCTTGCTCTCTGGAACAGCTTCACAAGGAAAGGGGGGGAGGAAGAGCTCACAGGGGCTGGCGATGCCCTGACTGCATCCTTTCTGCAGGTGAACACTCCAGCAGCTCAGGCACCCCCGCAGAAACGCGTCTGGGAAGGCACGCAGAGCAAAAACCTTTCCACCCAGCAGTGGGATGAAATGGTGACATCGTTTTTTTTCCGGGGAAGATGCTCGGAGGCAGGAGAGGATGTCGGTCGGCGCAGGTCCCGGGCTTGCCGTGAGAGGTTACGGTGCAATGCCGCCTTCTCCCTGCAGGGATGCTCCGCTCCCGGCCAGGGGTATCTGAGCTGGAGTGCCCTCCGCAGAGAAACACTGCAGATGTGCCGCTGCCAGATACTTGTGAGAAAGTTTTTAGGACTAGAAGTTGAGAAAAGAGAGGGGAAGGAAAAAAAAACGAAAACAAAAAAACCAAAAACAAACAAACAAACAAACAAACAAACAAAAAAGCTTGATCTGACGCCAAAGTAGGGTTAAAATATGAGCCCGGGGTGATCAGAGCTGGGATGGGAGGTGTTTTTCCCCTAGAAGGGCACTGCCAGATTTGTGCAAGATTTGGAGCGCGTGAAATTGTGCGCTCATGACTCCAGGCAACGAAATATTTTGGAGCTCGCACAGCATCCAGGCAGCAAAATAAAGGCTTGGTTCTGGCAAGGCAGGCTCTGCATTCAGTGCCACAGGTAATGGAGCCGCTAACACATGCCAGTCACTTTGGGAAAAAGACAAGCGAGGCAACCGGCTGCTATTTTTAGCTCTCAGTTTAGTTTGAGCAATTAATTCACGCTGCAGTGTAGCCAGTGCAGAATTAAACACAGCCTGGGTTGCAGGTTTGCCTCTAGGGAGTGGAGCCAGGTTCTTGTTACATTGTGAGTAAAGGTACACCATGCTATACCTTCCAGGGTGAGACAGAAAGGGTGCGATGGCACAGTCTTGATTTTATGAAGATTACTTTTGTCTGGATTGTAGGAGCACTACCACAAACAGGCGTCAGCACTCGTTGGTTATTTAGCAGGCTTAGTATTTTGTCAGGGACTTACCTGAGCTTCAGGTAATGAGAGCTGAGAGTGAGTTGATATCAGTATTGTCGCATTTAATATCTATGTTTTGACTCTAAAAGAGCAAGCACTAACATCACCAACAGTGTGAAATCTCACAGGCTCATAACTACAAGAACTGTTGTTTTTACCACAGCACTAACAACAGAAAGCAACTGAAGCGCACAGAAGTTAAAAATGCAAGAAGGAAGTTGATTTTACTTTCACAGAGTTTGGAGCTACAGCTGAAGAAATTTAAGGGGTGTTTGGTTGCACCAATTATTATTTATGATGTCTGTGAACGAATGAAATATCCTCTGCATTAATCCCTTCTGGAAATACAAAGCTTTCCTGTGCCTTATGTCTTTTTAAAACTTACAATACAAAACAGAGCCCATAGAAAAATGTGTGGACAAACATAAATATGAGGTGCTTTTTTTTCTTCAGTGCATCCATGCAGAATCAGTATCTATAAATTTACATTATAACTCTACTGCCATCAAGTGATGGAAAGATTTTTTAGTGAAGATATCAAAGCAAAAACAAAAAAAAAAAAGGAAGTCTGTGTCATTTAGAACAGCTACCACAGAAATGAGACATATTTAATATTCCCCCCTGACTCTTCCCCACCCCTGGTATCTATGGTTACCCATGGGAAACCAAAAAAAACCCTTTGTGAACTGCAATCCGAGTAGAGGCAAGGAACCTAATTAAAGTACACATCGAAATTTAATTATTGTTTGTGGGTAGCATGGCCTTTCTTAACTCTTGCATCATGTTGGGGAGCAATAAAAGCAACTTCTTGGTGCCACCAGCAAAGCTGTCACAGCTTGGTTAGCATCTGCCTGCCATTTCCCTTTTCTTGGATGCTTTTTAGTGCCTCTCTACTGTCATGGTTTTAATCTAAAGGAAGACAGATTAAGACTAGATAAAGGGAAGTTGTTTAGGACAATGAGGGTGGTAAAACACTGGCACAGGTTGCCCAGAGAGGTGATGGATGCCCCATTCCTGGAAACATTAGAGGTGAGGTGGGACAGGGCTCTGAGCAAGCTGATCTAGTTGATGTCTCTGCTCATTGCAGGGGGGCTGTACGAGACGGCCTTGAAAGGTCCCTTACAACTCAAACCATTCTGCACCTCTGTGACCTGGTCCAGAATAGGTTGTGTCTAGGGCATAACTTACAAAGTGAGGGACAGTGGGATGAAACCTATGGAACACTAGGAATCACATCTGGAGGGGGGGTTCTGGCATGGTCCTACAGAATGCTGCTTTGTTTGTTGAGAGAGACACCACTGAGGGAAGCCAACTGTCTGGGATGTTTCCCACAAAGATGGTGTCTGTGCTGCAGTCCCTCCCTTTGCACTTCACCTGCGCTCCCCCTGGTGACCTCAAAATAGCTGCCGCAGGAGCTACCTAACATGGACTCTCCAACTTCCACAGGGATTTTGACATTGGTGACAGGGAAGGGAAATTGCTGACCCCTAACACACCACCTCACCGCACACACATGGGAAAAAAAAACAGTTTTCATGGGATAACAAAAAGCATCTTCATCTTATCATAGAATCATAAAATCATTAAGGCTGGAAAAGACCTCCAAGACCATTGAGGCCAACCATTAACTCAGCACCACTAAACCGTGTCCCCCAAGTGCCACATCCACACACTTTTTGAACGCTTACAGGGGGTGATTCCACCACTTCCCTGTGCAGAAAGTGTCCTCTCTTTTCTTAAACCCAATTAACAGCTGATCTCCAGCCAGTGTTTTGCTACACCTCCATCTGTTATACATCTGTAGGGTCTGAACTGGAAATGCCTCATGCAAAGGAGGCTGAGGGGTTAAACCCACAGTGACTCCACTGATCTCAGAGAAGCTGGGAGAGAATGAGCCAGGACCAAGAAGTGGCTTCTGAGTGGATTAACAGACCTGCCCTCAGTAACAGCAGTGACTCACGTCTGGCACGTCCTGCTGGGATTAAAACCACCCAGGTAATTTCTGCCCCTGCTGCACCAGAGCTTTGCAAGACTCTGCCCCTTTCTCGCACACACCATCTGAAAAACATTGTTCAGTTGACAACTCTGCTTTGTCCTATTTCTGGAAACCGCAAATGTCTCTGCTCAGTACAAATACAAGGCAAATCAGAGATTGCTTGAAGCTGAGTACCCTAAAACAGCTTTTTTACAGACATGAACTCAATCTTGAATAGGACTAAAATGAGATGCATTTCACAAGTTTTTTTTTTTCTGCTTAGTTGTGAAAACATTGCATAATATTAAAACTAAGTTCAGCACAGGTTACACTGTATGGAAGGGAAAGGGAGTCCAAAAGAACCTTGGATTCAGGGTTCAGTTCCTAAACAGGTTAATAACCTAAATTAGGTTATTTCTTTGTAAGGCATTTTGAATTCCTGTGGAATGAAAGACAAAATACAGAAGCACAGAGCCTGAACAGTCAGTCAGATTGTATGGAAAAAATAAACCAGAAGGAGCTGCAATGGCTTGGAGCCCTTTGGGGGATTAATGGCAAAAACAGCATTTGCCATCCAGTAGAAGCCCTTGGAATACTGAAGCTGAAGCAGATCTGACAAGAGCTGAGTTAACCACTTTGAGAGACATAAAAGGGAAAAAATTTCCTAATAAAGCAGAAGGACTAATAATGGACTGAGGATATTTGTTCCAATTGCCCTGAACTTTGTTTGGAGTGTAGCATCATCCAAAGAGACATTTATGGACTAAGGCAGCTGAATATCAGGTCTGCCTGTCATGTCTCGATCAACATAAATGGAGCAGGGAAACTGTGTGAACAAAGGATAAAAAAGAAGGATGGAGACAGCACAAGGCAGCAAACAAGATTGTTATTTTACACTTTTTCCTCCCATATTTTTTATTTATTTTCTATCACAAGGCAACAGTATAATTTATGAGCTGGGAGATGTTATATGCTTGAGTGAAGTTGCAAGTGGGAAGGTGTATTCAAACATTTGGACCTATAGTTTAGTATTATATACGTGTGTAAACACACAGAGATACTATGAACACATAAAAATCTACATGTTCATTCATACATCCACATATAAAAATCAAAGAGAGGTTGAAATGGGGATAAATATATATACACATACATCTCAATTTTAGATAATTTATTTTTAACACTCAGTGATTTCCAAAAGGCCATTTCCATGCCAGCAATGTAGCCTTTTCTTTGGAGTGCAGCAAGTTACAGAGAAGAATAAAAGTTCAATTAAGAGCCTGCTTGACTGTGACTGATAATGGTTTTGACATTTGCAGAGTCTCCTGACAACAATGCCTGTGCAAAGCGGGGAAAAGGAAATCAAAGAACATGTTCTTTGCAGATGGAGATGAGAGGGTTCAGACATCCGAGGTTTTGCACTCATGGCCTCAGAAGAGACCCTTTCCACCACACAAGGCTGTGTCAAGTATTTCAGCTTTTCAAGGAGCTGAGTCAAACTTTTGAATAAATTCACCAGCTTTGAGGGAGGTATTAAAAAAAGAGAAATGTTTATTTTACTTAGTAAGTGCCCTGATTCCCACCAATGCCTCAAACAGGGAGGAAACTGTTAGGGAGAGGAAGGAAAAGACCATCTGATCACCAACCTAAGGTTTGCTTTTGATCTTGTCAATTGGAGTGGCATCCTTCTAGGCTGAGAAAGATTCCCAAGGTAAATTCCCATAGGCCAGGCTGAGGTTCCCAGCACACTGTGCATCAAAGCAGTCTCAACCCAAGCTCTTGACTGAGGCATCTGGGGGCAGAGAGTGCTGTTTGGTCTCCTCTGTAAGGTTACGGCTGCATTTTCAAGCAGAGTTAAGATTAAATAAAGTTCAGTGGCACTGCCTGCCTGGGATAAAACCAGTGCTGCCTCTTTGAATCTGGCTGCCCTATTTGCTTTTGCAAATGCCTTGACTGAAAATGTGCATATTTGCCAGAGAATGTCCAAGCCTCAACCACTGGCCTTTGAGAAAAACTTAATTTTTAGAATCATCATCATCATAGAATCATCATCATAGAATAGATTGGGTTGGAAAAGACCTCCAAGATCATCAAGTCCAACCCCTGATCCAACTCCAATTACTATATCATGGCACTAAGGGCCACATCCAATCTCTGCTTTAGTGCCTTCTTTGCACATCTGTGCAAAGAGTTGACATGAAATACATTTTTGAGGGAGGGGAGAGAAAAAAAGGCTTAATTTTAAAACTCAGCTTAATTTTAAAGCTCAGCTTAATGGGTCAGAAGCAACCAGAATTACAGCCCCTTCCATATTCAAATCCCTGAGTGAGCATGAGCTAATTACTCCAGCTGATAGGTTACAAGGTCGGCACCGAGCAGCAAGAAGTGGAGACTGCGTGGGGGAGAGTGATCAGATGGCCTTGCAAAGCACAGAAAAGTGTCCCAGTGCATCGTGTCAGTGCTCCAGCTGGTTTAACCTGATCGCTGCAGTGGGATGAAGTCCAGCTTGCTCCAGAGGTGAGGGCCAGCACGTGCACTGGGATGTGTGGTGTTCCCTGGGGATGTATCACCCTTCCTGGCCACATCTGGAAGGACATTGTCAGTTCAGTGATGTGTCCCTCCAGTGCCTTGGGCAGCAAGCCCCTGGGAGTCTGTTGTGAGCCCCTTCATCTCACCAGGGCCCCACGGGGTACACAAGCTCACGCCCTTCCTGTGTCAGAGGACCTGACACAGCGAGTGATCTCCCAAGCTGTATTTCAGCATTGTGAGTGTCCTCACGCTGCGGTTTAGGCATCCAGGCAGCAGGGTTTATAACACCTCTGAAACTTTAGGATAGAGTTCCTGGCTTCTAACACGATGTTTCCCTCGAGTGTGACGTGGCTGGTAAGCAAGGAGAGGAGACCTGCTGCTGCAGCACGTCAGAGAGATTTACCATTAGCTCAAGAGCTCCAGGCTGGTGGGTTTGGGTGCAAAGAGTCAAGCCTCCAGTCTGGGATGCAGAGAACATGCTTATTTTGCTGTTTATAGCTCATTAATTTATTACTCCAGGCCTGTATGGGGGGCACTTTTCCGTGTCTGTTGTTCACATGACATCTTACGACTTGGCATAATAGGACAATTTCGGACAGAGAAAGTGGAGCCATCGACTTGTCAGATCATTTTTAGCCAGTGAATGGATTTTGCATCAACAAAAACACACAGTACATCCTTGAACACCACACAGAGGTATCAACCACACATCAGAGTGCTTCACTCCCTGTTCTTAATCCTCAAGAATCATCCAAATCTCTGCTCATCACTCAGCTGTAGTAATTCAAATTACTAACACAGAGGAGAAGGGAGGGGTTTAAACAAAACTCCAGCTCCTTCAGCTGACAGGTCATGCTTTTTTGACCTCTCCTATTTGCTTCCCATTCTTAGCCATACAAGACTGTCTAGAAAATACTTGAAGAGCATAAAGAGAGAGTGAAAATGGGTGTACCTCTATGTGTTTATGTTTTATTTTTATTTTACTTATTGCTGGATCCAAAGTGAAAATCCACATCTTGGGTAAGGGCAGGTGGAATTTCTATTTTAGCACAATTTTAGCTCAGTGGGGAAAAGATGGCTACAGAAAGTCCAGCTCGAAGTTTTGCAGAAGAACAATCCAAGAAGCAAAGGGAAAAGGAGGAGAGCAGCTGAAATGGATCAGTTTATGGGCTTTTTATGTCTATGAATTACAAAGAGTATGACACTGCATACTGGTAAAGCTATGGTGCTCATTAAATATTGACAGATATGCCACCCTTGTGTACATTATTGCCCTGGTTAGTTTAAGGTGACTCCTAAGATGCAGAATACAACATTTTCCATGAGAAGCTTCACAGATTACTGCCCTGAGTTACCGTGCTGTTTACATACCTCCTGTAGTTTGATCGTTGTGACATGAACTCTATTCTTGACTCTCATATTGAACTACAAAAAAGGATGTGCATTTCAAAAGGTTTCATATTCTTCTGGGAAGTGGATAAACAAATACATTGACTTGTTACAGCAAATAGTATGTACTATTGGGACATTCATCTTGCATAAGGTAATGGCAAAATGACAAAGCAGGATGAGATCACTTTTTGAAGCTGTATCTGTGCTTCAAAGGTGGAAAAAAAAAAAAAAAGGAAAGTTTAGTTTTCTTGAAGTTTGTCTTAGTACTAAAAATAAAATTTTATGGGCAACAAAAAGGTACCCTGCAAGAGGACTGCAGCTATCTTCAAATGTCTTGGGATAAACGTGTAGATTTTCAAAAAATGACAAATCATTTATTCCTATCTGAAAAATATCATCCTGCATGAAATAATAGGGGCCAAGGCTTTGTCAGAAGAAATCTACTCACTAATACATAAAGGTAGGACTGATTCAAGGAGAGACCAGCACCTGCTGTGCTTGACTTCCCAAAACCAGATCCAAATTTCTACATTTCCTTTAGTCTCAGTTAGTTTCAGGATCCAATTTGCACATTGTTTGGCCCAAAGCCCTGGAAAACTGGATCCTCCTTTCAAGTCCACTCCTTGGGAAGCCAGCATGAGCCTTTATCTACTGAGCAAATTTTGCATGATTCCAAGGATAGACAGCTCACAGGCAAGTCCAAGATAATCCAACAAAACAGAGTATTTAGCACTCTGAAGAAAGAACCACTGTAATTTATGTGAGATTAGAAAGATATTGCCTTCTTTTAATCCTTTATAAACATTTCATACAAGGCCAGGTACAACCCTGTCCCAGAAATGAGGGATGGAGAGCAGGAAGATAGAAAAAAAGCATGTGGCCATGTTGTTCCTGACCCAAAACATAACCACTGTACCAAACAGAGATAATGACTCTATTTGTCTCTCTTCATCAAAACCATCTACTTTTTCAATTTGCCAGATCTTCTCAAAGTTTGGGGTTTTTTTAATGAGAAGCAAAAATTCCCTGGACAGGTCTTGCAAAGCCAGTTAGTGATATTCTGCAGGTTTCCTCCTGGGTTCATATCCATAGGCAGGAATGCTCAAGGAAAAGAAAAGCAAATCATAAATGGGAAATTCAGAAGAGCAAATCTTGAAAGCCATGGTTGCAGTAAATGTCTGTGCACATCAGAAAACGTACTTCCAAAAAGCATCACTGAATGATTTTGCACGATGAGCAAAATAATTTTTTTAAAAAATCAAAGAAGGAAAACCTGCTTACAAATACAAGCAGAAAACCTGAGATAAATTCCAGCAAATAAATTTTCAAGGTTGGTTGAAGTCGCTAATGGCTACATTTGTCCAACCTTTAAAACTTTTGCTCAAGCTTCATTCATATTAGATGACCTCTTGCAGTGAGCATGCAGAAAATTCCTTAAATCCCTCTCAAATCACTTTCATCCATCTCTGGTATTAACTGTTTGGGGCATTTGCACTTTCCTGCTCTGCCTCCTGCCACCTTTGAGAAATTGTTTTGATACTCTTTCCTTTTCCTCAGAAATTATCTCCCAGCAATGGAAATAAAAAAATGACAACAAATTCCGTAACTGAGTACCCACTAAAACATGCTCTTCCAACTGCAGTAACAACCTCACTCATGGGCATTTTCTGTGAAACTGATGGTCAACTGCCTTAGTGCCCTGCAGTCTTGCTTCAAGCCATCAGCTCTCCCAGTCAATCATTAATCTCTGGGAAAAAAGAAAAAAGAAAAAAAAAAAAAAAACAAAGCTCTGGCTCTTGGCTTAAATGTTAAAATACGTTAGTATAACCCCTTGTGGTGTCACTCACGGGATAAATCTTATGGATTACTCTTCTGGTCTTCTGGTCTCTTCATCATTTCATGGAAATGCTAGTCAGGGTTGAATTCTGGTCCAATTTCATGCTCAAAGCAGGACCATCAGTAATAGAACTGCTGAGCCATGGCCTCATCCAGCAGAGTCTTGGAACCTTCTCAGGCAGATTTCACTGCAAATCTGAGCACCTTCCCAAGGGCTGCACCACCTGCCTTGTGAAGAAAAGTTAACTGGAAACCCAGGCTGAGCCTCCCAAGCTGCACCTTGTGCCCCCCAGTACCTTCTCTGCCCTTGCTGAGAAAGACTCCAGCTCTCTCATCTCTGCAGATCCTCTTAGAGGAGCTGCAGGCTGCTGTTGGTTCAACAGCCCTCGCAAACCCTGCTCCCTCACCCACCCCTGCAACACAGCTGCTCCAGCCCTGAAAGGATGGCAGCTCTTCATTTGATCCTCTCCATGTCCCTCTCCACCTGTGGACACAGTTTTCCAGGGACAGCCTCAGCAGCACCAGCCATGGGGGTTGGATTTCTCCTGCTGGGTGGCTGTGCAGGATAGGACTCATCACAGAAAGAGTGATTTTCTGGATCGTGTTTCACCTGGCACCTCCTGCCACCCCCCCCTCCCTCCCCAGGTCACAGAATCACAGAATGGTTTGGGTTGAAAGAGACCTTAAAAATCAACCAGTTCCAACCCCCTGCCATGAGGAGGGAACCTTCCACTAGACCAGGTTGCTCCAAGCCCCATCCAATCCACCTTCGAACACTTCCAGGGATGGGACATCCCCAGCTTCTCTGGATAATGCCTTCCAGTGCTTCACCACCCTCAAAGGTCCTCTCCAGTGGGCTTGTTCTTTGAGTAGTCAGCTCCCAGCTGATTTCTCCACCCAAAGAACAGAGCTTTGTGCTTCCCCTTGCTCAACTTCATGGAGTCTAATTTAGCCCTGTCTTCGAATTAATCCAGGTCCCCTGGGCGGCCGCTCTATCATTTGTCACACCAGACTCTCCTCCTAGTTTAGTATCATCCACAAATTACTTATTTTATGCTGCTGGTTTTGGTAACACAGCTAGAGTGAAGAGACCATTTAAATGTCACCCCCCCGTGTGTTTGCTCATGGTAGATAGTTTGTGTAAATTAGAGTCTCCTGCGCTCCTCGCTGTGCTGCCTGCTGACCCCGTCCTGCAGCTGAATTAGCTCTGCCTTAATAGATTTTCCCTGACTATTTCAATGCTGCAGTATAAAGCCTCGTTTCACAGCGATTCCTGAAATGAAAGTACCTCAGCATCTGCAGCCTGAATCATCTGTGGGACTGAGCTTCCCTCCGAGCTCTCAGAGCCATAAAACATCCTCTGCCCCAGCTGAGAGCAGCCATGGGCTTGTCCTGTGGAGATGTTTCTCCTGGGAGGAGGAGGCAGCCTTCATACCTCTTAGTTCAAGGGTTTAATAAAAAGTTTAGCTTTTTGGCTCCTTTGCCTGTGAACGAAAAAGTTTCTCTGCTTTCTTTGCCCTTTGCACAATGAGCCTTGTTTGTCACAAATATATGAGAACAATTACTCTGCCTTTTCCTTCCCACCTGCCACGTCTTTTTGTCAAAGAAGCAGTCAGCCTCCCAGGCATAGATCACTGGCCTGACTAGGCTGCTGTTATGCTAAAAACAGGAAAATTGTAATGCTGCCCTTTACTTTGCCTCATAAAATCAAAACTCCCTCCTGTCCTTCCTTTTCTGCCCCTTAAAATTCATTTCTAAGTACCTTAAACGAAGAGTTGCTCTAATCCAGCAGAGATTATTCTCTCTAAAACCATCCAAGCTACCAAAAATCAGAAATAGGTTCAAAAAAAACCATCACTGCTATGTTGGGAGAACTGCCAATATGATGTGAATGATACATAAAAGATAAAACATCTAACAAACTCCTCCGGTGCTGCGGCAGACAGATTAAAGAAAAGGTATTAGTGTCCAGTTACCTTCCCATGGTGGTTGAATACTTTTCTCTGGACAGCAGGGAAACATAACTTTCTGGCCACCAATGGCTCCACACAAGTGTTAATTGCAATGGAATCCCTGTGGTAAGTGGCAGGTTCTTTTGCTTTATCCTGCTGCCCCACAGTCACTACGGGACCATTGACAGAACCTGACAGACCAGGTACAGTGGTGGGTCTCCCCAGAACAGCATGCCCAGCCAAGCAGGTAAAAGCTAATTTACCCCATCTTTACTCCATCACAACCCCAAGTTCACACCATTTTCTACCTGAAGCACCATTTTGTTTCTAACCAGCACCAGAAGATTCCTGTCCGGAATTTTTTTTTGCCTAAAACACAGATGAAACATCTCCCTATTTCAAACCAAGCCGTAGATTAATATTTTTCACCACCACACTCAATCAGTGCTGTTTGTCTGGGGTATCTCTCATCTCACTGTCCCCTCCTTGCACCCCGTTGATCAAAGCAATTCCACACAGGCTTTTCTCTTAGTTGTATCTCCCTGCTCTCTTCCACACTGCAACATGGAACTGAGGACAGCCAGAGAGGCAGAGCAAAACCTAAGTGTACAAATCCAAAGCAAACACTCATTTGACTATTTAGCTGCAATTTCACATCTCATGGAAGTATTCTTGTTCCCTACTTGCATTCTGAGACAGATTGCATCTCTGGTGGCCTTCTAGTGTTATTCCCTGTCCTCCCTCCTACAAATCTAGCAGGATTCATATTCCAGAATTTAATAAATTACAGGTTTGCAAACAGTAATTAGAATAATCCACTTCTCTGCCTTTTTTGGTTCAGTATGACCATAATTTCCTGAACACCAGCTAAGTGAGTCAGAGGAGTCAGTGATCTGAGCACTGCACAGATCTAAACTCTCTGCTGACATTTCATAATGTCAGTAGACAAGAGCAAGTTTTGTAAATTTTACTTTTCTTTCTAGGCAATTTACTGTGTTTATTCTCTTTGGGTCTCATCCCAGACTGAGATTAAAAATGGGACCAGCTTAGGCAGGTGATTCATTTTGAGTACGTTCATGTGTCTTGTTGACGTGCTTGAAGTCAGACACATGCATAAAACTTGGTAAATTGGGACCATTAACCTCAAGGTGGTTTCTCTGACTTTCCCAGTTTTCCTTGCACAGATCTGACACGTGTGCCACTCTCATCTTCATTTTTATCTCTGATCATCAAACTTCTGTAAAGAAAGGTCAGTGACATTTTGTAGTGTTTCTAAACGATAACATCTCAGACCTGGTCAAGCTTGCATTAAAATGCTCTTTTTAATGACAAACAGGCCATCTGCACCCTGTCTTTGAGTAAATCTAGGAGCAACATAAACTATTTCTATTGACAGCTATAAAATTGAGCAGAGGCCAAAATCTTTCACAACTCTGCCTTTGCCCTCCCTCAGAATTACTGATTGAATGTCCCCTATTTTGAGCAAAAACTGAAATATGGATTTTCTTTTCATCATCACCACTTGCACAGCTGCATCAGTCATTAAGCTGTCCTAAAGATCTGTTACCCAGGAACTGGATGCCAGGTATATATCGTATCCTGAGGTGAGCTGTGGCAAAACATAAATTGATCATGAGGTTCATGCCTTTGAAACCCAAATGAAAGAACATCAATTGCCATCAACTGCAGGAATATAAATAGAAAAGATCAAATCAGTTCTGGCCTAAATGTGTTGTAAAAAAAAAAAAAAAAAAAAAAAAAAAAAAAAAAAAAAAAAAAAAAAAAAAAAAAAAAAGCCAAACAAACTATCAAACCACAGATTAATTTGATCAGGAACAAAAAGTTAAATTTTTCAATGTAAGACATAAAATGGAGATAAATTTATTTGCTCAACCAGTCCATTCCCCCATACATTTAATACAACTGCATGTTACAACTAAAACCTCAAATTCCTTAGACTTCTTCTTAAACTATGCTTTTCTTTCTATTGTCTGTGATGAAAAGTCACTGCAGAACCATAACCTTCTGCAGCTCAACTTCCCTCAAAGATCCAGGTGAAATGTAGCCATGGTCCTTTTAAAGCTATTGGCACTTCTGTCAGAATAGGTATTTATCTTAAACTTCTTCTGTTAAAGCTCCTGGTGCAGTTACAAAGTCTCTTTTATATCATCATGTCAATATGCTTTCATTCTGCTTAAATTACAGTTTTCTAGGTTAAATAAGAAAAGCTATTACCTTTTTTTTTCACTAAAGTATGTCCTCCATCATCTATTTTAGTAATCCTTCTTGAATATGTGTGACTAGGACTGTATGTTATCATTCTAAATGAGATTTTACAGCACCACACAATTCCCAATTTCTCCTAGAAATTTCTGTTTGTGAGATACCCTCATATCCCATTTTCTTTTCTCACTGTTATCTTTAAGGCCCATAACCATGCTAAGATCAACAAATACACCCAGGATTTCTTTCTCCTCCAGCAGGAATTCCTGTTATGCATCCCTGAGCAAATGATATTGCATCTTGTAGCACTGAGTTTCGTTCAGCTCCTGCTGCTTCACCCTTTGCTGTCACCCAGGTCCTCCCTCACGTTTCCTTGTCCTCCAGTGTCATCAGCAAGTTTCACCCTCATCGTTTCGCTTTTTGTGACAGGGACAGTGACTGAAAGTTAAATACCCTTGATCTAAAGATGTGTCTTTGTAGAGCTCCAGTAACAACATCCCTTCTACTTGACAGTTCAGTTTTCACCCAAACTCACTGTTATTCCTCTTCTAAGCAGCTCCTTATCTCCTGTGTGATTTCTGTGCTAATCCCCAGCTTCCCTGCGTGGTAGTCAGAAATGTTCATTGAAGGCCAGACACATTACAAACGTTATCTTTGTCTAAAAATATCCAACAAAGAAGATAAACTATATAGCAATGAATTCTGTGCAATAAATCCCTGTTTCCATTTTGTTTCGTTTATCTCCACCTTTTTTAATTATTCTATCCCCCTGAAAGAATTGAAGCCTTCCTCGCCATCACAGCCATGCTACAAAGTCTGTATGTGCTCAATTCCAATTTTTTTTTGCCTTTTAATGTGTATGTTTTGTTATCTGACAAGTGTGTAGCACTACCTTTTTTTGGCTCACATTAGACCTGCAAGTTCACACGTGAGTTTTATCTGAATTCTGGAATGGAGACTAATAATTCTCACAGTTTAATGGTTTTCATCCTTTTTACCTGCACTTACATATCTGTTTATTGTGTTATATACAAGAATATCAAATACAACATACGTGTTAGAGGTAATTTGTTATAAAAACTGGAAAACTCATGCCATTTATACATGATACACCTATAATATGGGTCCTAGATCATGAAGCTTAGAGCAGAATTCAGTTGTCCAATTATTTACCAAAACACAGGTGTCTGAGATACTGCAGGGTATTGCAGAGAGCTTAGATCTGGCAGATACTGCACAGGGCATAAAGGAGATGTTGGATCTTCTGGAGCAGCTGCTGCAGGGCATGTGGGGTACCCTAAAACATGTATAGTTGTTGACACTCACCCTTAATCTACTGATTTTAGCTTGGAGAGGTGAAAATAAAAATGGAGCTGGTAACAAGACTACATTAGATTAGTTCAGCTTAGAAACAGGGTTGATGTTTCCTTGCAGATATATTAACAGGGCAAGGTGGTGTCACAAGTTAGCTCTGGGCAGTCTGGCCTATGCTAACTTGGTTGTACTTAGACTTTATTGTTTTCTGATATCGACCAACATGACCAGCAGAGCCTGGGGTTCACAGCTCACTGAAAGGTTTTAGCAGGTTTGTGCCTGAGAGGAAACTCTCCCCTCAGTTGTACTGTCCTGGACTTTCAGAGCTGTTCATCTGGATTTTGGCTTTCTCTGGAGCACTGGCACAGAGAATTGTCTGGTCACACACAGCATTATGAGTTAGTTCCTTGCCACTGCAGGAGCCTCAGCTAGGAACTTGAAGTCCATTTCCCCTATTTCCCAACGGTTTGGTTGCCTGCGGAGATAAATCCTTGAGTTCAAAGTCACCTGGGAGAATCTAAGCGGGATGCAATGACTTGCAATTCACAGCAAGTCAAATTAGATGATCTAATCACCCCTCCTGGATTCAAACTCTATGAAGCCACAAGAAAATGATAGAAAAAAGGACCTGCCTGTACGACTGCGAACAAAAAGAAACGCTTCTCGTTCAATTGCCGGTGATGATTTTGACATGGTCTCTGAACTCTTGGCTTTGCAGATGCCAGAAGCTTAACAAGTTGAAGAAGTTTTGATCTCTGATTCCAGCTTTTATCTGTGGAGGTGAGAAAGAAGGAAGCACTAAGTGCAGAACGCCCAGAAAAGGACTGCGTGAGTCAGCAGCTTAACTCTTCCACTGTGATTGTAATTGATTTCAAGTCACAGCTTAACAGGGGGAAAACACCACATCATGACCAAGCTGCCACCTAACCTTGGACTCTGCAGGAAGTTGGGAGAAATGTTGCCTCCAAGTTTTCTAGTACTGGGCTTTTCAATGGGGGGGAAAAATAAAATAAGAAACCACTTGGTTTAATAACAACTGTGTAGCAAGATGGGATTACTAATTGCAGTGGATATTACAAATCTGCTGTCTCAACAGAACATGTAAAAATAAATTAAATGGTAACATAATTGCTCTAGCTTTTCTATTCTTTCAATTAATCTTGCTTTCATGTTCACTAATGCTATTGCCATGCTGTAGCATTGTGCTTTGAAATGTTCCTGCCCTGCTCCAGGAGGTCTGCTGGGGCAATGTCTCTGGTACAGAAGTCAAAACTCTGTAAATTAATTGCTCCTTTCATCCCTTAATTAGAACTATGCTAATTTCCTTCAATATCCACTCCTTCAGCTCCACGTTGCTCTGCTATGTTGATGTGGGAGATGGAAATCATAAGAACATCAGTACAGAGGATGCATCACAGGTGGCAATGAGACTGTCTTACTAGACTGCATCATTTTCTAGGACTTTAAGCAACAAGATTTTCCACAAATTCCTGCATAATTCCCTCTTTCCTGGTGGGAGCCTAGGCCAGCAGTTAATAAATCCCAGTAGTGGAAAGTTCTTCCTCAGCTGATTGATGTCACTGGGTGCTGTAAGAAATTTCTGCCTAAAGACAAATAAAAATAATCAAAGCCACATGTAGGATATGACATCAAGTAGTTAATTTCTGGTACTTTATGCTAAAATAAGTAGAGATTTAATAGCAATTTTTGAAGCTCAGGCTCATTTCTGCCCAGGGATGTCATTGTTAGGCCGAGTAGGTTTTTTTCAATTCATGGGGTTTTTTCTTGTTTGTTCTGAAATTGAAATTGTTATTGTAAGAAAAGACCCACCTTTAAAGTTGGAATGTGGAAGGTCAAACATAGAGGAGAATATTCAATTCAGGAAACAAAGCTGCCTATTTAGAAATTAAAGACCAAACATGCTTTAAGGCAAATGACTTTTTGAGACAAAGTGCAATTTAGTCTTTACTTATTTTCATATTTCTTTACAGTTGCCATGAGGATATTTTAATAACCTCCATAGAGTTTAAAATGATGCAGGTAATTGCTTAAAGTCATTTTAGTGCTATTAAAGATAACAAACCTCTTATGTGAAATACTTTGCTAAGCAACAATCAGCAGAAAAGGGGTAAAGACCTTTTTACTGCAAATTTGAGTTCTTTTTATAGGTGAGATGAAGCGAGAATATAATTACATTATCTATAAAATAAAAGGTGTGCAGATATTCAAACACCTACCATCTCAATCTTGAGTTGACTCATGCAGAAAACACACCAGAATTTTAACTAGCTCCATTTCTACCATTCAGCAGCTTGTATGCGATCTCTGAACCCACCTCCAGTTGCACTGATAATGTTTAAATTGCAGCATTATTCATCACTGCACATTTACAATACCCAAAACCAAATTCCTCACAGATTACTTGGAAGACACTCAGAGGAACAAGCGAGTATAAATCCTGCACACCTTGCTTTCATTTCTTTTCCTGACCTTCATGATTATGGCTACAAAATCATTTCCTCCTTTTTGGCTCTACTTGGTGAAAAATTTGTCAGAAAAGTTACTCTTGGAGAAGTTTGGGACTTGGATGAAATAAGTCACTTAAAAACTTGAAGGCCCCAACTGAGCCATAACATAACTTGTTTCTCTAAGACACTATGTCCTGCTAATGAGTTACAAGAATAGGCTGAATAAGGAAACAGAACTTGCGTTTTTTGCCTTTTTCAGGCTTTTTAAGGGATGCAAGTGACACAACCCCAGAAAAATCCCACCAACTTTTAACCATCTGAGAGTTTGTCGTGTTAACTGCGTTTGTAATCTGGAGGAATATCCACAGGGTAATGCAATGGATGCAAAAGGAGGTTCTACAGAGGTTGTTCTAGGAAGGATCACTTCATCCATCACTAAGAAGGATGAAGCTTG
>NW_020956094.1:245443-247997 GCF_003031625.1 Empidonax traillii
AAGTGACACAACCCCAGAAAAATCCCACCAACTTTTAACCATCTGAGAGTTTGTCGTGTTAACTGCGTTTGTAATCTGGAGGAATATCCACAGGGTAATGCAATGGATGCAAAAGGAGGTTCTACAGAGGTTGTTCTAGGAAGGATCACTTCATCCATCACTAAGAAGGATGAAGCTTGCTGTCAACAAGATGTTAAATGTCAGATTGCATTGCAGGCTGAGGCACCATCTCAGAACTCTCCACTGCTACTTCGTGCCTTCATGGCATCCTTGTAATCTGTACCTGAAGCAAGCCAGCCCCCAGTAAGTGGTGCTGTTTTCCCACAAGAAATCCCAGTTTAAACAGATCCTGCATGTTTTAGGATTTTGGATTTAAAACCCAGTGGGAACTGGAGGTCATTTTTTTCCCTTTCTTTGTTGTACATATCCTTCATCTCCAAGAACTCTTGGTCCTAAACCATGAGGGAATCTTCAGTACCGACCTGTTCCAAGGAATATGTGAAACAAGTTGGATAACAGTTGCCAAAGTAGCTTGGAAAAGGAAAGGAAAATTTAATTTATCTAGGAAACACATCACATTGCTATAACTGCCAAACCTCTACTACCGCCTGGGATATGTTTTAGATGAGCAGCACTGGCCCAGCCAGTCCACAATATGAATTTCTTGCCAAACTGAAAGGTTAGGGAAAGATTCTTCCACCTTCTTTAATTATGAGCCATTTTTCTCTGCTAAAACAGACCAGAAGAGCATTTCTGAGAATGGTGCTCACAGCTTACGATAGCAATTAATTTATTTATTTTTCCCTTTCTGTCTTTTCCATTCCTTTTTATTTTTTCACCCCTCTGGACAATGTTTCAAGGTGGAAACAGTTCTCTTCCAAACAGCTTGAAGGGGGGAAAAAAAGTATCTTTTCTCCACATTCTCCTCAACTAGCAACAGCATTGATCTTTTAGCCATTAGCTTCTGTGAGCTGAATTGTAATGAGCCTGTACAATATAAGTAATGATGATGGATGCTTTCCAGGCACATGTATGGATAGCCAAGCATTATTTCTTTGCATGGGCTACCTGTAATTACTCCTACCTATATGTCAAATATCCATCCCTTCCTGTGCTATCCTTTCACTGAAGCTCAGTGTGTGGGGTAACCTCAGTTCACAGAATCAATGCCTAATTACTGTGATTTGGAGAATTCCCCTTCCTTTTCTTATTTACTTTTGACACAGGAAAACCTGTATTCTTGTAGTTTTCCCTCCCAGTCTGGTGTCATTGGACTCAAGACGGAAAATTCCTTTGGGTTTTTTTCGTTGTTTTGGTTTGGGATTTGGCTTTGAGTTTATTTGCTATAAAGCTTCATCCCTGAATATTTGCCGTGTGCAGGTGTTCCTGACTTAGGCAAGCAACCACGAGGAAAATCACAAAGCCATATTTATTAAGTAATGGGGGGGAAAAAAAAAAGATAATTGAATTTTTGAGAGATACCCCTTCACTCCTCTCTCGAGAAAAATTCTCAGCCCTGAAGAAGAACCAAATAAGATATGCATCTAGTGACTCAATAGTTCTTAATTTTAAATGTTGGTACTTCTGGCAAAGCAAGCAGTGAGTGAAGAATTGCTGGGTGTTCTTCCTCCTCCTATTCACATCTAAAGCAGTAGATGTGCTGCTGCAGAAAAAGGCACTGGTAGACCAGGCTAAGCATCCTTCTAAAAGCACTGCTCAGCCTCTTTGAGAATGAATAAAGCTGGACTGCACAACATTATCCTGGACAGCGATGAATGGCGAGTGATCTGACCAAACACTGCTGGATGGTTCCAAACCCAGACATGCTTTCCAAAAGAACAGCTTCCCTTAGAAAGGATTTAAGACAAGCTGCTTCTGTCATAAGGATTTTCCAGGGAGAGATCTGAGACATAAGCCATAAACAGTCTCCAGAAATAAAGCAAAGGACTTGTTAGAGGAATCTGATCCTGAACTGACAATGACTAATAGGAATGTGCCTAGACCCTCTGCATGTGTTCTCCTTCAAAAAGGCTTTTCAGCCCCCAAAGGCTATGTTTTAATAAAATATAAGCTAGAAGAGTTAACTTTTGTAGTAAAGAAAGCCTAAAGAGAGTAGATTAATCAGTATTGAAATAAATGGAGCAATACTTTCTCCATGCCTACTATGCCTCTGCCCCGTGAGTCTCTGCTGGGAGTGCTGGGGCTGCAGGCAGATGACAAAGCTCTGTCTGAGGTCTAGATAACTGAATGAATGTGGAAAACTACTAGGTATGACAGCAGAAAGGGCTGAATATATGAAACAACAATGCAGGAAACCAATAAAGTCACAGATAGTGCTGTGAAGCACGGCCAGATTAGAGGGGTACTGGGCAGGAACACCAGGGACCTTTTGGGGAGGCAAGTGTAGCAAGGCCAGCAGCAGCACCTGGGGAACTAAATCATACATTCTTTGTAAAGACGAGATAGCAAACATCAGAAATAGCAAGTAGCCATATCAGAATCAGCAAATTTGGGTGTGGACACGGGAAAATTGTGACCAATGTAAAAAAAAAAA
>NW_020956094.1:248615-250640 GCF_003031625.1 Empidonax traillii
ATTGGTTATTTGGGAAGGAATGAGGGTGAAAAGGGGGAAAGTGGGGGATCCATTATCACCACACCTTTCTTCCATAGTCAGGAGGGACCTGAGGTGTCTAAGGGAACATCAGTGGAAGCCCTACAATCCCCATTCCCAGCAGTGATGAAGGAATATGGGGATGGTCCCATCTAACACCACCATTCCCTCATACCCCATAATGAGCAACAGAGAGCACTAGTTTGTGTAACTTCATCAGATGGAAATCTCTACAAAATTGGTATATTCTGGCTAGTTTTATTTTTCACCCTTTTTATTCATGCTCGGACTATCCACTCTCCTCATCCCAAGAGGACAAAATCCTTGAGGAAACCCCTGACAATGGATATTTGAAATCTACTGCCAAAACCCAGTGGAAGTCTGATTTCTTTTTTTGAGTGTGAGAGATGGTGTTTGCGAGGGTTTAGTCATAAGAGAAAGGTCCTCTGAAGGAAGTGAGGGAGGGGACTGTCAATTTGGAGGTCACCAGGATGTCCCACTCTGTACACTGGGCACACACTCCTACTTCCCAACAACACAATAAAGCTAAATCATTTTCTGTGAGAAACTTCTGTTCTTCTGGTTCATTTTGGACTGAAATATGTAAGGAGGCATGTTACACTTCAGGAGTAAGGAGTTAAACAGCTGTGTTGCTGCTCTGTCCCCACTAAGTTGCCACCTATGAGCAGCATCACAGTGACAACTCCGGTCCCTCATCTCCAGCTGAGGAATCAAACACTGGATTAAACCATAGTGATTTACAGATGTATTAACCTAAACTAAACCTTATAAAAGGTGCTTTCCAGGCAAAATGTATCTACCTGGAAAGTTGACATCCCATAGGCTCCAGGGTTTTTTTTTCCAAGACATCAGATTCCATTTCTCTCTTTTGGACTTTCTGGGACAAGTATTCACACCCTTTGTATATGGAAATAAGACAATCATTGATCAGCTGGACAAAGCTAATTCTGGTCACATGAGACTCTGAACACTGCTTTTGCTTCTCTGCAGATACAATAGTCTCTTTTGGCCCTGATACACTCCCTGCTTTCTAGTGATCAGCACAACCTCAAGTAAGGCAAAACAAGCAGCACTTCCAGCTTCCTGCCAGCCATAATTTACCTGACAAAGAATCAACACCATGGGCCATTTTGAGATGCCTCATGATTCTATGAGGTGACTTTACCTAGGGAAAAATGTCAACAGTAGGACAGTGAATCTGTCCTACACAAACAAGTCATGTTTCCAAGTTGCCTTTTTTCCTTTTTTTTTTGTGGCGGGGGGGAGGCTTGAGTTTGCAGTGGTTTTCCCAGTTATTTTTCTTTCTAATTTTCAATTGAAAAAGAATAACCAAGCAGTGGTAATAACTCTCATTTCATAGCCACATGAAAGCACTGATAATTGTCCTCTACTTCCTCAGGAAATAAGACACAGAAACAATAGGGACCGAAGGTAAGACTGTAAGTACCAATAATTACTTTTTCTATCCACTGAGATTTTAGCTTGGACCTGACACTCACCACTGACTTATGTGCCACTTGAGCAGGCACTCTGGTGTCATTTGCAGGGAAATGTGGCTTGATGGGCCTTTTATGAACAATTACACAGTGTAGCAATTTACAGCATTAGCCTGGCACACACAGCATGTAACAGGATCCACACAGCAGTGAGGCACAGCGTGGAGAGAAGGAAATCAGGAAAACACAACACTGCCCCGGTAGACTCCCTATAAAGTCAGTAGCTAAGAAGCTGGGCATGCAAACCACGTGAGATCCAGGCCAACAGTTGAGGAAGGAGACCCCCATCTTAGAAGCCCATTTTAATTCTGGTACTCAAATTAACTCTGGGCACTTTTCTTCTGGAAGGCAGAACTTCAGCGTTTATGAAACTGCATTAAGTTTATCGACATTAAAGTTCTTCAGCTCTCTCCATTAAACCTTCCCACCAAAAGCCATAATGATGATGGCTGTCATTATTACTATTTGTCATCACAGCATTTTGTGAGCA
>NW_020956094.1:251805-282094 GCF_003031625.1 Empidonax traillii
GTACTCAAATTAACTCTGGGCACTTTTCTTCTGGAAGGCAGAACTTCAGCGTTTATGAAACTGCATTAAGTTTATCGACATTAAAGTTCTTCAGCTCTCTCCATTAAACCTTCCCACCAAAAGCCATAATGATGATGGCTGTCATTATTACTATTTGTCATCACAGCATTTTGTGAGCACCCAGGGGCCCAGTCAATTGTGCTGCAATGTTTAGCCCTAACTTGTATCAATCTTTTAGCTGCAACTCCCAAATCAAAAGCTATTTCTAAAATTTTTACCTTGTGTGGATCAAAGAACCATGGGCTGCATGAGAGTCACTCCTCTGCAGGGAAGCCTTGATGGGCAGTTTTAAACTTGCAGTTTGTGGATTAACTTGAGACGTGTTCCAGAGCTTATGCTGTAGGTCAGGTCAGAGACTCTGTTTTTCTTAACAAACTCCACCTGAAGAGCACCTGAAGCTGACAGAGGGTCTCACAGGGACTTCTGCTGCACATACTGGCCGAGCACCAGGTCCAGGCTCCAGGATATGAAGGAGAAGAAAGACTCAGCTGACCAAGCCATGCCCTCACATGCACCAGGGCTCAAGTGACACAGCTACACCATCCCTGTGGATTCAAACTCCCTCTGCCAGAAAGTCTACATTAGGCTCAGCATCCTGGGCTGTTGGCACTTTCTGTGGGAGACTAGATAGGAAGTAAAGCTGAAGCAGGGACAGCAAGCCACAGCTCTCTCACTACTCATTTAGACCAGGACTCAGGTGCTGGGGCAGAAATTCATTTGCTCTCCCACCCTGGCCCTCGTGTTGGATTCTTGCCCACATGAGGACACAGCAGTGCTCTGCAAGAGCACACAGCTCCAGGGGCTTGGGAAGCAGAGTGATGAGAGTTTAAACCCCTGAGGCCTAAGAGAAAATGACCACTAAATGATATACTTCTTCTGGACCAAATACTCTTATCAGGCTCTCACACAGTATTGTTACCTGTTGTCATTTTAAAGGAAAAAATGTCCTGTTTTCTATGCTAAAAAATAATTCAATTAAAAGCCTAAATGGGAGATATGACCTTTCCCAGCAAATCTCCCTACAAAGAGGCAGCCATCTACAAGAACTACAGGTGAGCATCAAAGTCAGGGAGATACATACGGGCTCAGATTGGACTTGGACTTTTCCTGTTACCTGTCAGCCTGACAGGTACTTACGAATACCATTTCCAAGTGCATTATTTTCCCAGTTCACTGCACACAAGAAGCAGGTACCACGCTCAGTCTTCTGAACCCCTCTTTATTCCCTGTGCCAAACTGCTGCTCAGTCAAGTCTTAATATTTGGTATTAGATTGCACTGAATTTCTACTGCACGTTATTTAGCAAAAAGTGCTTCAGAAGTGGCTGAATTATTCTCTACATATTCCGCGGTTTTATACATAGAAATTTTTCAAGTCAAACATTTGCTTGCACGTTACAGCATTTCCATGATGCTCTCGTTTCCAAACAAGGAAAGTGACTCAGAGCTGCAGAACTGTTTGCCCCAGGCTATAAAGGAGTACTACAAGATCCGAGTTTCTTTGTTTCTAGTCCCATACTTAAACTGATAGTTCACAAACTACAGTTACTGAGCATAGAGTGCTTCTCTCTCCATCACCAAAAAGAGCTGTTGAGGTTGATATTGTGTGGCCCTTTTTGCTGCAAGTGAGCCAATGTACGAGGAATCGCCTCTGGTTGAGTTGCTTTGAGAATTGGGACATAAACTATAAGTAGGTAATCACAAAAAAATTAATTAAATCCCCTTGACATGCACAGAAAAAATAATCAGGTTTGGTTTTGTAGCGGACTTGACAGGTCTATAATAAGAAATATTTAATCAAAGCAGTAAAGCTCATTGTCTGCAAATGTTGTAAAGTAGAATAAACAAGAAGTAAAATTAATTCTTTATTAAATTTTGATGAAGATTTTGTCCTTGAGCTGCCAATCCAGGGCATTCCTCTCCTAGAAAACCATTAGTAGTGATGTATATGATGTACCACAGAGGGAATATTTTCTTACATGTCCCACTATTACCACCATGTTAATCTCCATGGAACCCTTATACACCACAGACTGTCTTGGAGGTTCTTCTGGTCTCACATGCCACTCTAATGAAATCACTGAGAGCTGTGGATGTGAGTAAGAGTTGAATTTATTCTACCTCTTCCCATCCTGCCAAGTTCAGGAGCTTGCATGTGTAAGGATTTGAAACCTAAATTCCTCATGGCCAATAAAAGAGGCACAATGAACTTCGTTTCTTCAAACTCCATTGAATGTCAGAGCAGCATTCCTCTCTCCTAACTCAAGGCAGGCATCTATGTATTTTCAGGCAAAAGTAAAAATATAGTAAAGCCACTGTACAAAGGAATTAATTATTCCATATCTACCAGACGGTAAGGCTGAAATGGGAAAAGTGATAGAAAACTGTTCAGAGGTCAAGATGTGGATGAAGAACCCTTCTTCTGAAATGCAGTTTGCCTGGCAAAGAAACCTGAGGGTGTCTAATTCCTCTTGATTTGTACCAAGAGACAGAGAAAAGCACCCTGAAGCTGAAGGAAAACACTGACAAAAAGAAAAATTGGTGTAAAATTGGCCTTTAATATATTTAAGCTGGCAATTAGAAACAGGTCTCATTAAATCAAGTACCAGCTGGTGATTAACAGAGAAAAAAACCCAACCCTCTAAGACAGAGCTTCACACTGCCTGAGAGGAGGATATGAGGTGCTCTTTTTTTTATTACAGACAACTTGACTCCTTAGAGCCTTCCAACCTCGTGCTGCTGTGTTCTCCAATTGCTTTCATCATGACTATTGAAAATTGAGGGCACTCAGCACTGGCCAGTCCCAGGTTCCAGGGCAGCAGAGAGCTCTAAGGCTCAAATTTGCTTTTCTAAATTGCTGAAAGTATTGGCTCAACTGAATCCTCGAAGAGCCAGCTGGGCACAGCCTCCCCTGGCTCTGTTCGATTCTTCAGAAATAATTTCTCAAAAACATTTTTCCATTCCACGATGGACTCGCAGGAAAAGTCCTGGATCAGACACTTTGCTTTTTTTCACCTGCTCGTGCAAACCCGTTTTAGCTGCTAATGATTCAGGCAGCAATGGCTCCCTTTGGAAGGATTACAACGACAGCAAAAGAGGCTGATGAAAACTGTGACAATTCCCTCTTCCCCCAGCTGATTTGGAGCAGCGAAAGCTAACGTTAAAATGTACAAATGTCTCTGCATGCAATTTTAATATGATTATCATATGAGAAAAGGAAAGACCATCTGTGGAAGCTCGAAGATCTTAATGGGAGATTTAATTGACTTCATTTATCTGAGGGGATAACGTGTCTCAGGACCTCCAAACCAGTTAGGCAGACACCTTTCCTGTGCTAGAATTAATGATTTGCTTGATGGAGGGTGCAGTACACCTGAGAGACTGTAGCTGTCATATCCCACTCTGAACAAGAAAAAGCAAAGTTATAAATCACCTTTATCACCAAGACAACGATTAAGGACAGAAAGCAGCGTTTTAGTGCAAGAAATGGATGAATGACTGTCGCAAGACCCAAAGGCCTCAGACCATAAAACAAATAACTGTGATTAAGCAGATCAAAAGTCTTTAAATTATCCAGGGCCATAAGGACAAAATTAAACCCCAAACCATTTAGGAAATGGGCTTCATAACATTTCTTGTTATGAGCATCTTGGCGGGAGTTCAGGAAGCTCATTAGGAAATGGGAGAGACAAATCCACTTTATTAAGTCAAAAAAAAATCAGGTTAGTTTGCATTTATGTGTCAGAGGGAAAGTCAGCAGAAGAGAGGACTGTGGTTCTAACTGACCACAATCCATCCAGGCACTGGTGATTGCTCCAGTCCTTGTACATCCCATCCTAGATGGCCTTCTTAGCATCACTTACTATTTTTTATTTCCTTTTGACTGCATCATCACTGCAGCAGAAAGGACTTTCTAATTACACAGTGTTGCAAAATGCCAATTTGTCCATATCCAAGCTGTCTCTATGAAAGGGGGATAGAGGTAATTCCCAAGATCTTTTACTTTTTTTTTCTGAAATTTTAAAATTAACATACAGATTTTCTAATTTGAAATAGTATTTTTCTGACAATGTTATGTTTCTTCTGATTACCACAGATTAAGGAAATTAGTGAATTATTAATTTTTTTTTCCATAGAGTAACCAAAAAAAACCAAAATCATTTTAAGTGACTTAAAATTCTTGATCTCCTTCCACCTTGCACATTTATCCCAGAGCTCCCCAGCTGGACATGCACAGGTAGTTCTTGATGACAATGATAACTTAGGGCACCCAAACAATACCAACATGAATCAGCAGAGAGCACAGCCCCTGGTGCTCATTCACTGCTCCCAGTTATTTTAGGGGATGTTTCTGCCTACTGGCTACATTTTAGGTGCCTTCCAGACAGAGCTTCCTTGCTTTCTACAGGAATTTATGGTTCCAATAAATGATGGAGAGATTACCTACAGGCACCTTCAGTAGGAGACACAGCTGGTGATGACAGCTCAAGCTCAAAGCAAAGTAAACAGAAAGGTCAAGAACACCTTATTCATTGACCTCATTCCTCCAAAAGGAGATTCAAGAAAGATCATCCTGCCTGGGGGCATATCCCACTGGGACAGGTAATGTGATGCATCAATCAGAGGGAGAAAGCAGGTGATAATGGGTCTTCCCAGTATCCTTAAGGAGTCCTGTGTGTTCTTGCCTACATTGTTACCGTCCATTTAGTGTTTGTTATTCAAGGACTTCCTTGCAGAAAAACGAGAGTGAAATTCTCGCACACATCTGTAAATATTAATGTGCAAATAGACACGTATTATCTCAAACAGCACAGCTGTTCTATATAACAGTTTCCCATGGCACCAGTTACCAAATTTCACTCTCTTAAGTTATAAGAAAGGCAGAGAAATTCTGTAATCACTGACGACCTGTTTAGAGCTCTCCTTTCCAGAGCCATTGAGATGAAAACGTGAGATGTTCTCCACTGGGACTGCTACAATTTTTCCTGAGCCACGAAAGGTATAGAGGTGAAAAAGCAGCACAAAGGAGGCTTATACACCACTTTAATTCTTCAAATACTCTTGAAAAGGCAGGAGCAGCTTGGGAAGGCAGAGATTTGCTCTTCAGTGCCAGAGTAAATCATTTCAGGGAAGATGGAAGTAGCGAAAAGGATGCTACATTGATAGTCCTCGCAGTATTTAACCCAGACTATATCCAGGTAGACATTTTCTGAACTCCCACAGGACTGAACTCTTTAAAGCTACATTTACACTGAGCAGTAGCTGTATTTTTCATGTCCAGAGAGGAGCAATGAAGCTGGAGAAGGATGGGGAACACAAGTCTGATGAGGAGCAGCTAAGGGAGCTGGGGGTGTTTACCCTGGAGAAAAAGAGGCTTAGTGGGGACCATAATGCTCTTTATAAATACCAAAAGGAGGTTGTAGCCAGGTGGGGGTCAGTCTCTTCTTACAGGTAACAAGTGACAGGACAAGAGGAAATGTCCCCAAGTTGTGCCAGGGGAGATTCAAATTGGATATCAGGAAAAATTTCCTCACTACAAGGGTTGTCCGGCACTGGAACAGGCTGCCCAGGGCAGTGGTGGAGCCACCATCCCTGGAAGCATTCAAAAGATGTGTAGAGGTGGCATTTGGGGTCATGGTTTAGTGGTGAACACAGTAGTACTGGGTTAGTGGTTGAACTTGACGGTCTTAGAGGTCTTTTTGAGCCTTAATGGTTCTATGTGAGCCCTACAGCGCAGCCCCTGGCGACACAGGATGGAGACCTCCTGAGTGGGCTGTGTCATCCCTTCCAAGGAATGTGTGAGATGAGGACAGGGGCATATTCTTACTTCTTCCCAGCATGAAGGGGACACAGCTGAGATGCACAAGAGGCAGGACCCTGGAAAACTCTGCTCCGATGCCACATGTTTTGCCGGTACACCTGGAAATGGGACTTCAAATCCAGCATCACACCTCAGTGCAGTGCAGAAGTTTTAAGCATGTAATGTCAGACAAACATTCTTCTACAGGCAAATATTGCTATTAAATCACCTCTAAACAATGCAGCATCCAACGCTCGCACACAGCGAGCAGGATTGCAGCAGGGAGGGGCATCTCAATTTAAATGCTTCCTATCCCTCTGGTTTTCTGCAAATCACTCAAAAATAGCTTCTGGTACACTGATGGAAGTTTTTCCTGTGTAATACACTACCCTCTGCTGCTCAGACGTGCTAATTGCAATGCAGTGTCGGCATTCCTGTGCCATTCCTGAGCTCTTTGGGGAGACCCGGTGTTTGGTGTTAATTCTGACGTTAAACTCAAACTCAAATGTAAAGGAAACGCTGGCTTGTCTGCTCGTGATAACTAGATTTATTTAGAAGGCACATTTGGATTTTACATGAAGTCTGAGAGGCTTTTTCCTGCATCTACACAAGGCCAGATTTTGTTCTGTAAGGGCAAAGAAAAGAGAGAAGGGGGATCACTGCTCTTTCTCAGGGATGAAGGAGAGCTCACTTGTGTTAGGGCCTGCAGAGCATCCCACATCACCTTCCTCTCACCTAAAAATGATCCAGCGAGAGCAGCTGTAAGCAAATGGATATCTCTGTAGAAATAATTGCTGAAATTGCTTTTCCACCTTTCCTAATGCTGTCAACTAAATGAAATAGCACCAAACCCTCCTGCCCCTCAGGAATCATCCACAAGCTTTGGCAGGAACAGGAAGGAGTAAAGATAAATTCCGAAGTGGAGTCTGATCTACCTGCAAGGCTTGAACCTACAATACAGAAGATGAAATCAATATATTAACATCTTCAAATTCCTAAGCCCCTCTGCAGTCAGTGCTCCCACCACACCAGTGCGGATCATACAAAGAGACCAAGGGAACTCACTTGGTTCAATACAATGAACAATTCTTCTGCAGGTGTTTCTGGTTTTCAGACCCATGGCCTTCTTTCTTACTGCTTTACCTCCCACTACAGACCAAGAACCTATTCCCAACGGAGCAATTTACTGGCATCTCCTTACTGGAAGGAAAATCTTAATTTTTGCTGGACTATACAGCTAGGTCAGAAGGTGACATATATACCTCTGCTGCGCTAATGATCCTCAAAAGTTTTTCTAGAAGCACAGCAGAGCCAACCCAGCAGAAGGAGCTGAAGGACAGGGACTTTCAGCTCAGCTCATTCAGGGACATCATCTCCCAACTTGCAATGCCTCTTGGCTTCTGCAGCCACCCTCAGTTAGATCTATTTCTGCAAAGCTGCAGTGACATGGCATTAATGCTCTGGGCAGAGTTCCCTTGAAGGTTAATGTGCTTTAAATGCACAGGCAGCAGATATTTATTCCATTTGCAAAGCCAGGTACATGCATAAGTCTTTGTTGATTCAGGACCATGTTCCCAAAAATAAAAGCAGCTGAACCACTCACTTGGTGTGACCTTTCTCAGAAGAACCTGTGAGGTATTTTCTTCTAAATGTCTTGAGTGGGCTGCAATCAACTTTCATTCCACCCAACTGTTTCATCCCGATTTCTGCATAACAGCCCAACACCTAAGCTATAATAATGTGAACAGAAACAAAGTGTAAAGTCCCTGGTGAGCTGAGAGTCTGATGTGTATCACTTGTGGGAATTGATTTCTTCTTAGCGTGATCTTGACCGTTTTTATGAGGATTTTTTTATTGCAAGAGGTAGGAAAGATTGCAAGTTGATGTCTCATTGGTTATAGTGCAACTTTTTTACATTACTGTCTCTTCCTCTTACAAGATACTACTGCCTAATGCATGCAACAAAACAGGCAAAAATATTTCTTTTAATTGAGTGAACAGGAAGAAGATGATCCAGCACTCACACAGGAGGCATGAGATATTTGCCATGACAAGGATCAAAAATATTCACTCCACAGCTAAAATGGCTCACAAAAAGGCTTAAAATGCAGCAGAACATGGTGCAAGATCAGGGGGGAGGCTCTCTGGTGGGTTGGACCCCTCAGGCCATGTGATTCTATGGGGATTTGCTCAGGGATATTCAAAGAAGTCCCCACATTGCATTTTTAATTCCATTTTGGAGACTAGGAATAAGTTCCCATCTCTAACTGGACACTTACACCTTTTGGGTATCATTCCTAATCAACTTTTGCTTTAAAATTTAATGGCAAGACACATGCACACAGCCAGGAATCCTTACCTCCTTAGGAAGTCAGGATAAATATTCAATTAACAAACCCAACAGCATCAAACTCTACCTTGAAGCTTCAGTAACTTATTAGCTTTCCTTTTGCAGGTGCTGAGGACAATAAAATTCCCAACCCTGAAGCCCTAGTCAGGCACTGAAAAGCAGCCAAGATCCTAAGGCTGGGGCACTGGAAATAATCTGTTTCCCTGCCAAAACCAGAAGAAAGTTAGCAACCAATTTAAGTTTCAAGGCAAGCTGTTTTCATGTGTGTTGTTCATTTATTTGTCTTTGCTAGATGGGCTTTTGCTTCCTCTCGGTCCTTAACTTTTAACTGCACAAGGCTGCCAGGGAGGAGAATGATGTGGTGTGGGGAGGAATTAGAAGGAGTCTCAGACAACATAAAAGTGCTTATTTTAGAGGCAGAGACAGAGAGGCTGAATCAGGTCCACCCTGCTAGATCACAGCAGTCAAATACACACTAAGATGACACTATAAAGGAAATCATCAGCCCACCACAACAAAAACTGGGCTGGTCAGGCTCACTGATGGTGTTGTATTGATTGTGCCTTGTGGATGCACTGCCTGAGAAGAAATTCAGATTTAAGTCTGCCAGATCTGCCACCTGCAGCCAAAAGAGCCACAGGTTGCCATGCCAAAAAAAAATCCATCTGTAAAGGGAAAAACAAAACGCCAGCTCTCAGCAGACTGCCCTGCAAAAGGGCCAATGAATCAGCCTGCTATAGCAATGGTTTCCCTTCTAATAACCTCCTTTTTAAGGAAAAACTCAAACTATTGCAACCATTTACCCCACTGAGAGTCCTGGAGGGTAGACAACCCTTCCCACCCCCCATGAAACCCTTTAACTCCGTCCCAGAGTGTGATTACTCAAGTCCTCCTACAAGTCCCTCTAATTCAGGCGCTGTTGCTTTTCTTCACTGGTGGGCTGTGACCCACTGCTGACTGATTCTGCTCTTCATCCATCTGTGCAGGCTCCAGCCACTTCAGCAAAGCTCTTTGGAGCAAAGCACACATTACAGTGATTAAAAGGTAAATTATTAGTCATTTACACTTCAGCTCCAAGGATTTATTTTTTTTTCTGACTAATAACTAAATTTCAGTTGGAGGAATTAATTACAGAGATATGTCCACATATTTCCCCCTTCCTTCCACCAGAGTTTTTGAATCCTCCTGGATCTCAAAACCTAGATGATTATTTCCCTCCCATCACAGTAGAGCATATCTCAGGACTGAGACATGAGAGCTATCCAAACAGAAGTAAAAAGATTGGAAACACCAGGGGGACACCCTTGGCATCCCAGGCATCTCAAGGCCACCAAATCTCTGCTCAGAGAGTGAGGACTTACAAGATCTGCAGAGAAACCCTTTGAGGACACAAGGACAAGAGTCTGAGGAATGGACCAGAAGGAAAGGCCAGGTCAGGTCTGTACCAAGGTAGCTCTGTGGCCCTGGTAGCAGTAGATCACCTGTGGCTTATTGGATGCTGATTTATCAGCTGTGATTCCCTACAAGTTCCCCTTCCTACTCAAGCCCACATCCTTGTCTTATCTTGAGTTGCCTCCCCTTGGTCTTTCTTCCTTCAGTTCCCACACACAGCTCTGTAAGCCACACAGTAACAGATTAAAGGCTGGCCAGGCATTGAGCAAAACACTGATTCTGGAGTCAGGGCAGCTGCCAGAACAACCCAGGGGCTAAAACCACTTCATCCTTTGATGCTCCTTTCCCATTTGTTGCTGCTCCAAAGGCACCAGCACTGCTGAGGTCCTGCAGAGCCAGGGGAGAGGGAGACCTGATGTGTCAGACACCAGATGGGCTGGAGGGAGAAGTGGCTGCTGAGGCTTGTTGCAGGGCAGGGGATGGCTGGGAACAAAGGGCTCAGAGGCACCAGGCAGCAACCACCTGTGGTGGTTTCAGAAGGTGTCACTCCACAGCTCTCTGTTCCTCTGCCAAAGGGATGGTGGCAGGGGAGAGACAGAGAGAAGCAGCAACATCTGGGATCATCTGCTTTTAGACACAAAGCTCACTTGTTGGAGCTCTTGATGGCACACTCTGCCATCAGGCCAAGCAAATACTAAAAAGTCTGATCAACTTTTGCAGATCAATTGTTATCTATGGAAATTTGTCACCTTGGGGTATTTTTTTTTTTGTTAGTTTTTGTTGGTTTTTTTCATTTGTTTGTTTCTCAGAGAAGTAACTCTGCCTGGGATGGTATTTCTCAGAAATCCACAATTCTTTCCAGCTGTGCAATCTGTGAACATGTCATTGTGCTCCTATATTAGCATATGCTTATGTAACATTTCTAATTAATATTAAATGTTTGGGTGTTGTTTATTTACAGAGCCCAGGAGCGTGATGAGAGACCCATTTAACTGCAGAACTATCAGCCAGCAAGAATATTCTTCATAATTAAAAGCCTTTTCCCAATCCAAACACCTGTTTCTCATCCTTTAATTTGTATCTACATGCCAAACACTGTTGTGCTTGAAATCAGCAGCACAGCACTAGACAACCATCTCTTCATTGGTCCTTCTGTGAAAGCAGCTCCCTGTCTCAAAGGTCACCTTGGAGAAACAAGCCCTAACACAGGTTGTGTTTCATGGAGAGAAAAGCAGGTGATCTGCAATATCAAGTGGCAAGAAAAGCAACTGCAATGAGAGCTTAAAGGTTCCTTCAAGGGGTTCTTCACGCTCTGTTAAGATCTCTTTTGAGCATGAAAACGTGCAGCTTTCCAAGATTCCAGGGACAGCCAACAGTTCACAGACCTTGATTCAGGTTCTGATGCTTTTGTGCACTTACCTAGTTGTGTACATCTCCAGCCAAACTATATTTGGGAGAAAAACTTCCCCTCTCTGCAGTACCAACTGCAACATCCTTAACCACACTGATTAACCTCTTCATCCCTTACTGCATCACTCCAGTGACAACTTCACAAGATGACTTTAACTTCAAGGGACTGCCATAATCTTGCCCCCAGGGAACAGAATTGGTGATGCCTCAAAATCCTTGCTGGAGCAGTAGCTGTGGGGGGTTATCACAGCTACAGTATGCTCCATGAGTATAAAGATTTAGACACTGACTTCATGGACTCATATGCATATTAGTTCCAGATTTTCTGTGTATTAAATTAGGCCATGAAAGTATTTTCATCTCAAAGTAGAACCACCATAGCCAACGAAAAGTACCTGAGCATTCATAATTACCAGGGAATCTGCAAATTCTCTTGTAGCCAACGTCTTGGGCAAGTCCACAGGAGCTGTCTGGAATTTTCCGTGTATAAGGACCACGGACTTGAAGCTTTCCCCTTTTGTACAACGGCTTTTGCCATCACTCTTCACTGTGGTCAGCAGCCACCACATGAGCTGTGCTGCCCTAGCTCACACTCTGTGATCCACATGGCTGGGGTCAGGTGTGCCAACACCATCCATGTTCTTGTCATGTTGAAATCAGAGTTATTATAAACACAAAGGGTCTTCAAAGGGTGTAAAGGCTGTTTCTAAATTCTGTTTACAAGGTGAAAAGAGCCAAGACTCAGGTAACGGAAAGATTTATACAAACTAAAGGTGGAAAGGGTCAAGTCATTGCTCTGTGTACAGATTTATGCTGGAAAGGATGTGTGTCCACATAACAGAGCACCTGTCTAGTAGGGCCAGTGGAAGAAAAACAAACAAGACTGATTTTAGACATGGTGGGTTTCTCATTGGATTGACTGGGTTAGATGGCTATGAAAACAGAGAAATTACTTCAGTTTGGGAAATCCCTTCCCACACCACGTGCCCACAAGTAGCTGTAATAGTCAAGCTCTTTCCATGAGCAGGTTGTACAGCACCTTTAACACATCCCTGCTCCTACCCCTGCAGAGACTGATCTTCTTGCTGCAAGATCACAGAAACCATGAAATGGTTTGAGTTGGAAGGAATCTTGAAGACCATCTAATTCTGACCCCGTGCCATGGGCTGGGACACCTTTCACTAGAGCAAATGGCTCCAAGCCTCATCCAACCTGGCCTTGGACACTTCCAGGTGTGGGGCAGCCACGCTTCTCTGGGCAACCTGTGCCAGTGTCTCACCATGCTCACAGACAAGAATTTCTTCCTAATATCTAATCTAAACCTGCCCTCTGTCAGTTTAAGGCAACTCCTCCTTGTCCTGTCACTACATGCCCTTGTCAAAAGTTCCTTCCCATCTCTCTTTTAGACCCTTTAGCTACTGGAAAGTGCTAGAAGGTCCCCTCAGAGCCTCCTCTTCTCCAAGCTAAACAAACCCAGCTCTCTCAGCCCATCTCCACAGCAGAGATGCTCCAGCCCTCAGAGCATCTCCATAGCCTCCTCTGGACTACCTCCACCAGGTGCACATGTTTGTTATGTTGGGGGCCCCAGAGCTGGATGCAGCACTACAGGTGGGGTCTCACAAGGGTAGAGTTGAGGGGGCAAATCACCTCCCTCAACCTGCTGCTCACAGTGCTTTGGATGCAGCCCAGGACATGGCTGGGGCTTTCTGGGCTGTGAGTGCACATTTTCAGGTCATAATCAGTTCTTCATCCACCAGCGCCCCCACATCCTTCTCCCCAGGGCTACTCTCAATCCATTCTCCACCCAGCCTGGATTTGTGCTCGGGATTGCCCTGACCCAGGTGCAGGACCTTGCACTTGGTCTTGTGGAACTTCCAGACTAGCTGAGGGTGCATCAATCCCACAGTCCGTGTCACTGGCACAGATGTCAAACAGCACCAGTCCCAACACCGACCCCTGAGGGACACCACCCTTCGCTGGTGTCCACGTGGACACTGAGCCGTCAAGCACAACTCTGAGAGAAGCCATCCAGCCCATTCTCTGTAGCTGTGGCCACTGCATTAAAAGACCGATTAGGTCATTAAGCCTTCCTCGGGGGCAATGCATGATTCCCTCCAACATCTATTTTCCAGTTTTGTCCAGGCTAATTTTCATGACTTCTCCTCTACTGAGCTTGAGCTTGTGACATAAAAACACCTTGAAATGACAGAGGTAACAACATTTCTGCCAAGGGAAGCTGCTGCCATTTGTGATTATTTTTTTTCCTGATTCCTTCAGATTTTACAACACTTTTCAGAGTCTGGAAACAGCTGAAGTGCTGCCGTTAGCAGTAAGCAGCCAAAGAAAAGGAAGGAGAAAAAAAATGGATCCATTCTTCTAACCATATGTCTGTTCTCCAGGACTGTCTAGAGAGTGCAATTACCAATAGATAATCACTCAATTTAGACCCTGTAGGCAGCTTTCATGACTGAACACAAGGGATATGCAGTATTAAGTAGCTACTCTGCCTGAGGAGATAATTCTCAGTAACACTTAGTGGGTCAGAAATCATGACTGCAATCGAATTCAGGTTTTACATCTTGGTCCAATAAAAATACAACAGGTACAACTTAAAAACAGACTAAGAAACTTGCATACAAGCAAACAAAACCCAGGAATTTTCCCTTCACAACTCCCTGCCCATCTTTTTTATGTTTGCTCTGCATTAGAGAAACAGGAGGCTGGAACCATTTGCCTCTTTGCCACATTGAATTTATTGCAAGGTGGATCTTCCTCCCAGCTCAACCAGCTGGTGAGCTCCATGGGCAGAGGACAGGGAAAAAGAAGCTTAAATTCCATTTGGAAGCTTTCCCTATGCAGAGGTGTGCCCTCCTTCTTAGCAGGTGCCTCCTTTCTCTCCTCCCCTGCCTGCCTCTTGGATGGAGTTACTGCAGCTGGAATGGAGCTGTAGAAACACAGTGCTGGGAAGTCCTGGCAGCAGATGCAGAGCTCTGTAAAGGTCCAGGGCTGGTCCTGCAGCTGAGCCCAAGGAGCTCATTACACAGATGACTCTTCTATCAAGACATGCCAGCCAGGGTGGTCAGAGAGCTAGTTCCAGTTTCCAATCGAGTAAGACAGAGCAGTGACCAAGAGCAGCAGTTCTGTTTCTTGTGCCATTGCTCTGTGCTTTTATATCACAGGACTTTGGAGCAGGGCCAGCACCAGCACTGGGTGTCTGAGCCTTGGCCACTGCAAGGGGATCTTGCCATCAGTTTATATCACTAAGCCCCACTGCAACACAAGCTCAGTAATCAACTCCTGCCTGGAAAAATCCATCCTGCTTGCTCTTGGTTAAAGACACTTCTGCAAACCAACTCAATTTCTTGAGACAGGAAGACACAGAGCTGCCAGGAAGAGCAGTTTCTCCCTTCTCCATCCAGGCAGCTTTATTTGTGTTCCTGATAGTTTTGTAACAATGCTCCTGACTAATGCACAAAGCACTCAGTGACCAAGGAGCAAGGCACCAGGTTACAAAACTAAAAACCCAACCATCAGTTTTAACAGGCACCCCAGATCCATCATTACTGCTGCTTCTGTTAATGAGCGTGGGCTGACTACAAGGAGCAAAGAGAGGGCAAGGACCTGCTCTTCCAAAGACATAAAAAATAATGCTCCCTCAGTGTCCCACCTTGCTAAGTTCAGATGAAAGCACCAAGGCTCAGAAAGCAAAGGCAGAGTTGAGTAAAGCCTGAGGATATGAGAAAGAGCACTCCTCGGAAAATCCCACCTTGATCTTTCAGACATCCAATTTGTTTCGCCCCAGAAAAATCCCACTGAAGCACTAACACTGGCACTGTGTCACTTAAAATCTATATATAATCTGAGCAACATTTCACAACCCCTCAACTGCAGCACCAGGAGTGCTCTGCCCAGAATCACAGGACTGCACACGCATTTCTCCTGTCCTGTGTCCTCCATCTGCTTTCAAAAACCAAAGCAGATGAATCAATCCCAGCACTGATGTATTAAAATACATCTAAAGATTGGTGTGTTGCCCACCTGGAAGGGCTTTCCTTCGAGGAGTTTTATTAGAAGTCACAAGAAGTCACCCAGCTTTGGTGATCAGTATGGATAGTGAAGTACAAATGGCTTACCTTCAACACATGTTATCTGGGCTTTCCTTTATAAGGCAACAGGGTAAAAAGCCTTGAGATGTATTCATCAGCTAAATCAGGAATAACTTTTTATCACAGAAACCATTTGACATCTACAATTCTTGGTTTGTTCCTAAGGCAACCTGTTTCAACTTGGCCTTGTTAGAAATCAACACTTGAGGTTACATTATAACTCGATGTTTTTGTGCCATAAATGTGACTGTAGTTATGCTAAATCAATAGAATATGGTGGCCCAAATTTACTGCTGAGTCACAGCATAAACAATTAATTCATGGATATGGCTTTGCCTGGTTTAGAGGTAAAAGGGTTGTTAAGAACAACACTCTAGAGCTGTTCCCCAAGGTTGCATTGCAATGTCTGTCATTCATCTTCCATCCAGCCTGCCAGGCTTTTGAGTGCATTGAAAGAGACTTTGATTTTAGCAACAAAAAAAAACCAGGTAGCTCAAATTTTACTTATTTTGTTGCTGTGCAAGCATAACTCCCCTAGAATAATGTCATGTGTTTCTGAACTATCAGCTTGGCAAGCGTGTTTTTAGCTTCATGAAAGAAGCGTAACTGACTTGCTTCTCAAGCTCACTTTATTTTTTAACTTTTTTATTACTGTTTATACAAAAGCCATTCATAATAATCACCATTAAGCTACGTGCAACCAGTTTTGCAGGCACTTTGCCTTATATCTGCAGTTTCCTTCCCTCTTGTTCCTTGGTAAAAACACCTCCCTAAGTTCCTGTGTCTTTGGAAAACATCTTCTGTGTATGTTACTGTGTTAAGAAAGACGAGATGAAACAAGAAGTCAGACACCATATTAGGTCACCAACAGCCTGTGCCTTGAATGGGTTGGAAATATGATAGAAAGCCCATCATAAAGAGACTTCATTATAATATCTTGGTTTAATTTTTATTTTTTTTTAATCAAAGCTAATTTAAAACAACTCGGATGACTTACACAGGGGGAAAAAAAAAAATCTGTCTTTTCACTACTGCCATCTCTGTGACTTTTGGGAGGGAGATTTTCCAGCTTGCTTGTGCTGATCAGCAAGATTTGTAAGCTCCTGGGTGTTAAAAGAGAAGCAAGTTTGTGCTTATCTGATGGTTTCCCTTAAAATCTTGCTTTGGGTTTTTGTGAAGGTCTTGCCATGTCAGTTCTTCTGGAATGACTGAGAAAACTCACCTCTGAAATCAATGCTACATGAAAGATTACGTGACTTCACTGCCATGTGAAATGAGCCTGACTAGATTATGCATCAGTTTGATTCTGTTGGAAAACTGGTGTTTGTCAAAAGCAATTTACATTGTGCAATGAAATCTTTTTTGTAGTCACCTTTAAATCCTTTTTCAAATAAAGCAAATACTGGAGTCTACTTTGCTTTTCAGAGAACACACTCCAGAGTGAAAGCAGAAGTGGAATGGAAACAAATTTTTTTTTTAATTTAAATTAAAAGTACAGGTACCTGTTCTTTATTTTCCTCAGAGGGTTAGAAAATAAACAGCTCTGTAATAAAGTGAATTAAAACAACATCAGTGGGGTTCCTGACATGTTTCTTAAAACAAGAAATGAAATATAGTTGTGTGTGTAGAACTGCACTTATAGATTATTTTTTTGTTGCCGTTATGGCCACTTATTCTGGGGGCGAGGAGGGCTATTTGTACGGTTATGGCTTCTCACCAGCATTATGGTTCCCCGTAAGATGGTATTGCTCCATCATGCAGGGCTCTGAGTTACTTCAGTAGGTGTTGATATAACTTTGAATTCCATAGGAGGGGGCAGGGGAAACGTGAATAGAAAACTTCGGCTGACTTTTTCTTCCCCCCTCTCAGCCCTCAGCTCCTGCTCACACATGTTTATGGCCTCTTCCAAGGATGATAACTTCTTTGAAAGGGTTGCAATTTGAGCAGTTTTATGCACCCCAGGTGTATTGCATCTATATAACTCTTATTACCATATAACTCTTTCTAACTATAAAACTCCTTTAGGGAACATAACACTGTTTGCATTAACTCAGGAGCTCAGAGCCAGCCAGCAGGATCCAGGGCACCTCGTGCAGGGCACTGCACATGTCCACATCCCTTATTCCAGGCTGAAACAGGCCCACGAGCCCTTTTATTCCTCATAATGGTCAGATAGATTATAAAAACATTTCTTCACAGGAGTGGCGCCGGAGATAAGAAATGTTTATCAGGATTCAACAGGAGTGAATTTAATTCCAGTAAGTGCTATCTCTAACTTTGCTATTGTGCACCTGATGCCTTCTCAGGCTCAGCTTTGAGGGGAATAACACAACACCATTACTGACAATGGAAAACCAATAGCAGGAGATGAGAGACCAAAAGCTTGTTGCACAGATGAATATTTATGGCTGCATTGTGAGCATCTATTTTCTTGGATTACAGTAGAAGATATGATAACAACACTGAAGGAAATTACTTTATGAATTTAATACTCATATATTTTCTGTGGTGATTTCATTCATCTTGGTTTGGTGGTATTTTACGTGGAGGGTAAACTCTGTTCTATTCCTACTCTTATTACAGTTTACAATCATCATTATTGTTATTGCAATTAATTGCCAATTTTCTGCTAAAAAAACTCCTGTAAAAACAACCAGGGGAAAGATACAATAACAATAGAAATATAGGGGCATTTAGCAATTGCTTGAGTGGTCAAAATGTCTAAGATCTTGTGCTAAGGACTTCCTACAGCTAAAATATGTCTCTGATATACTTAATGGTGCTCTACTCAGCACCAAAGGGATCAGATTACATTCAGATTAGGAATTTGTGTCCTCCCTTAAAAGAGCATATTGTGAGAGAGCCTGTTTCAATTGCCTTGAAACCCCCTTAAAGCCACTCTGGACAAAGTCAGAATCTGTAATCCCCATGCTCAGCACAAGCAAATAACACAGCACAGAACATTAGCAAGGGTCAGGCCATCTCCCATATTGTTCCCTGTCGTTTTTATCACTACCCAAACACGAGAAATGGCATCAACTAGAAATAATCTGGTTTAAAACAGTTTGCTGAGAGGTATTTTTAAAGAGGTCTGCAGCTCACAGACAACTCTCAAAATTCAGCAAAATAAATGGGTTCTCCAAATGTTCTCCTCTTAACAAGAAAAGCAATTAAGTCCCCCTTTTCCCTGAAAGATGCCACAGAATTGGGGTTGTGTTGAACCTGATCTATCACATGATGGAGCAGGGAACTGCAGCACCACAAGGGAGCCAACACCTGGAGTAGGAGGTCTCACTGCCAGTCAGAAAAAAGTCTTGAAAGAACAAGACAGAGGGTCACAAAGAAATTATTTTAAGCTTAGTACATGAAGAAGCAGAAGGAATGGATTCTGATTATTGTCTGTCTGTCAGAAGGTCAGGCTGGACAACCAAAATAAGATATCAGAGAAGTGAGGGGCAGGGTCTGGGTGCCCCAAAAGGCTGCACCAAGCTCACCATGAAACTGCCATACAAGAAAACCACTGGTCACCACTTGAGCACTTGGGAGAGGTGTCACAGCCCAGGACAGGCCCCACTGTGCCACTGTCCCTCCTTTCTCCACTGCTGCTTCAGATAGTGACCAGTCTCCATCATCATCACCGTTTTATCTTGCTTGGTTTCCAGATCACCATGGAAATCTCCCTCACCCCTCCAACCTTCCTCCATAACCCGCCTCTGCTGGCTTTCTCCTCACCTCAGTCCATGTGTGCTCTAAGATATGACCATATTTTAGAGATGTTTGTGTGGAAACTGAACTACCATTACTTGTACCATGGGAACATGCAGACACTCTGCAGTATTTACAGCCCCATTTCTTGAGGCGCCACACAGACAATTTTCAGGAGACAGTCCCTTTCCTGAGCTGGGTATAGATGAAGTAGGAAAAAAAAATTATAAAAGGCCTAGGAAATTTATTATAGTTACTCAGCAGCAGAATAAGGAAAAAAGAAGTGCCAGTCCCAAGCTTGGTGTTCTGCCCAGACCATTTTACCATTCCTGCCGTTTAATACACTTAACTTTCCCTTTAGCTGGCATTCTGTTGAAACAAACTTTACAGTCCACAACATCAACATTTCTAAAATATGACAATTAATCACAGTCAGCCACCAAGTTTCCACTGAGCTCAAGCATTTAAGTCACAATTAGCAGGCACAATATTTCAGGATCTGAGTTTAGTCAAAACATTGAGACGCTGAACCAAATTTGATCTATGACATTGGCAGAGATGCAACCAGCCCATTATTGTACAGCTGTATTCATCACAATTTATCTGGTCCCTATCAAACTCTACTGTGTTCACCAGGCTGTGACAGAAAGGACTGTAAGTGGTCCTTGAATCTGCAGTGATGATGGTTAAAGCCTAGCTTGCCCAGCACGTTTTACTGTCCTGTTTCACACGTGCACAGCCAGTAAAGTTCCTAAGAATAAGCACTTTGGGACCAAAAAGATTAATTTTTGCAAGAACAGGCTCCAGTAGTGCCAGAGCAGCTGTACATTCAGCTCCCAAAGATGCTGCCAAAGCAACAGCAACCAGGTCCAGAGCAAGGAGGGGCTCAGCCCCAGCTTCCTTATAGTATACAGCTCTGCTATATACTCCACTCCTCACTAGCAAAAAAAACCAGCCACTAAACACCAAAAAAAGAGGAGAAAAAACACCTTTAACTGTCAAGGAAAGCTCTTTCTCCTCTTACCTCAGTCCCTGAAAGGCCCACAAAGCATTTCAGAGAGGGTCTGCTAAAGGAGAGTGAGGATATTTGGGAGGTGTCACCAGATGATTGAGTAACTGTTGAGGGCTCAGACTCCTAAATCCACTCACCAGCAAACCAAAGCTCCTTCAGGGTCAGCTTCGGGTGCAGCTGAAATTCTGGTACAGGTAAGGGGTGAAGCAGATGGGGCTAAAACTGCCCATCAAAACACACATCTTGCTTGAGCTGCAGTTGCAGCTGTCTCCAGTAACACAGAGATAAGGGGGTGGGTTCTCACTTCAGCTCACTAATGAGTCCTCCTAATTGCACCTCACAGCTGGCTGAGGCGTGAAACTCCCCTCCTCATCCACTCCTCCGGGCTTTCCTGAGTGTCACCACCAACTAAAACCAACTCCATGTGCATTTAAGATCAGGTAGTCACCAGAGAGGAATAAAATCAACCCCTGTGTAACTCATTTGAGTTGTTTTAAATTAGCTTTGACTAAAAAATCAACCCAGCACATCTTGCTATAGCACTGGTGTTACGTCTTCCTGGCCCACAGTAACACTGGACTCTTCCAACCTGAAAGACACTACTGGAATTATAGATGTTGTGCCCCTGGCATGGCACCCACAAAAAAAAAAGAGAGATATAAACAGACTATACTCACAAAAGTGCAACTCATTGAAAGAAGTGCTTCCCCTCTCCCTCAAAAAAAAACCAAAACACAAAAAAACCCCAAAAACTTAATGGTTGAAAAGAGAGAATCAGAAAGGCAAATCAAAGGAAAAAAAAAAAAATTAAGAATTATGACTGGTCCGTTGTCAAGCAGCCACTAATGAATAACAGAGTAGAAAAAGAAGAGGAAAAAATTAACCCCAAAGCACCCATGAGAATGTGCCCAGTGAGGCTGAAGTGTTGCTTACAAATTAGCTGCACATAAAGACACAAAGCTGCACTGCACAGAGCAGACCCTGTGGAGCAAATTTATCCACTCCATCTTCCCATCCTCATGGGCCTCCACACACCTGCTGAGCCTTCCCCCATTCCTCTGTCCATGAGGTCTGAGCAAGGTCATGGACATGAGGCAAAGCCAAGACTGCTGGGTTTCTCTTCCCCTCAGTGCCCCATGATTCAGCCCAAACTTTGCTTGGTTACCCCACTGGGGCTGCCCAGCCAACCATTAACATCATTCTCCATCCACCTGCACCCTCTTCCTGAAAGGCAAAAGAGGAGGAGCAGCCAAGCCATCCCTCCTGCCAAATGGCACGGTGCTCCAGACGTTTGCTGCTCGTGTGAGCCTGCACTGACCCTCTGCCACGCTGAGCAAGAAGATTTCTGCAGCCTGAGCCCAGACTGCTCGGTATCCATCAACACCCTCTGCCTCTGAGCTGTGCCATTCCCTGCTGGGCTCGAGCCATCTGGACTCTGACATCCTCACGGTGTTGATATGGATGTCTCTGAGCTCTCGGAGCAATGGATGCCTTCTCCAAGTCTCCACATGTGACCAAAGTGACCTACTTTCCCCACTTGTCTGCATTTAAAAGTCTCATAAACAGGTGGCACAGGGGCTATTTCTGGCTTGGCACATCCACGCTCTTCTCCACAGTGGACTTTTTTAACTGGTTGTGCTTAAGATGATTTATAGGCTTCCAAGAGCCAAAGTCAAATCACATTGCTGGGTTATTTTTGTATTATTATTATTCATGAAGCTCATTCAAAGCTCAGTTCAACGGGCATCTGTACACAGCTGGGGAAGAGCTGGGACCCCCACTGTAATAAATGAGTCATTTCTCAGTGGTGAACGAAAAACTTACCGTGTCAGCAGGAAGACTGCACGTGGCAGAGCCTTGAGAGAAAGATGAGACAGGGTTAAGGGAATGGAAATACAAAGAAATCTAAGCTAGCTAATGCTTAGGTAAGAGCATTCACAATACATATACAAGGGAAATCAGGCAGGAATATTTTCATATCCTTGCTGCACTGTCCATAACAAATTTTTGGTCCTTAGGGACAAAAATTACCCTTGCCCTGGGCAACCTCATCCTTTCCTGAGCCACCTAGAACTTCTGCCTGATGTTTGGTTAGAAAAGCACAAAATGTCCTTAGCTTTGTGTAAGCTAAACCTGAGCTGGGCTACATCAGTGTTCCTGCAGTCAGGGGAATATCTGCTGTACAGGGGTTGCCAAATCAAAGCCAGTCCTGACAGCATCAAGGGTGAAGGTAGATAACCTGCACAGCTGGCAGTCACACACTGTGGCTCAGAGAAGGAAAGATGTCTTTCCAGGACAGATCAAAGCTCCAGACTCAGATGCCAAATGTTCATCTGCCTCTCAGGCAGGGCTCAGTTGGAGGTGGTTCAGTTTCATCAAAATAATGGCATTAAAATAAAAAGGTGTTAAAACCAGCACTGGCTACGAGCCTGTTGAAAAGTGTTCTTGGGTTTACTAAAACCTTTTCCACCTCAACGAGGAGGTTTCCACTGTGTCCATATTTCCAACTGGCTCCTTCCCCTCTAGCTGCCCCCAAGCCAAGCAGCCCTTCCAGCCCTCCTGATGTCCCATTCTCATGTAATCACTGTACTTTTGGTGAAAAAAGTTCTCTTAATTCACTGTTCTTTTCTCAAGAAAATCTCCTGGCTGAATTTTTTTCCAGGTAGTTCTGTAGCTCTTCAGAAGTGTTTGCTTTCACCACTTTAAAACGTGTTTCATTAGCAAGGTCCTTGCTCTAGTGTGACTAGAAAACCCTGAGTGATAGACTCACCTTTTACAGCATCTTCTTGTATTCATTTCTTTCGTGGCTTCATTCTTTCGGGCTTTTTCATGGGACTGATTATTTTCCTTCTCTGAGCTCTTCTTTTTGCCACTCTTCTCTGAGCTGTTCTTATTGCAGAGGTTTTTCACAGAGCTGCCAATAATGACAATAGAGCCTTTCCCCTGCGTGGTTGCTGATGCTATAGAGCCCATCACTCCACGTGGAATGGTTCTATCTGGAGCAGGGAAGCCACTGGATCAGCGCCTGGCTCTGCAAACACAGCGATTTTAAATTAAACACCTCAGCTCTTTTGCAATGATCGTGGTTATAATCCCTCACAATTACCTCAAAGTGGCACTTTCTCCCATTTAAATGACTAATCTCCTGCAGGGACTGCCAGGAACATGTTGAAGGAGGGGGTAGAAAAGGAGGGATATAAGAAGGAAAGAGAACGCAACAGAACTTCTGCACTCTCTCCTTTGTCTCCCTGCCTCCCTTATTTTCCCTATCAGAGTTACAAATATGGCTCCAAAGATGCAGATTGTTTACAGAAATTGCTGAAATAGTTGCAACAGCAGTGGTGATATGGGGCCCCAGGAAGATTGAATGTAGGACTGCTACACATGGACTTTATGATCCTTGTGGGTCCCTTCCAACTCAGGATAGTCCAGGAATGAAGGACTCTTCAACACCACAGAGCAAAACTGTGGCTCATGCTGCTTTCCACATCACACTGTTTTGGCTTCTTGCAACTCCTGTCTCATTCCCCACCACAGAGTGAGCCAGAACATGAACAATTTCTTCCCATTTCTAGTTTCAGTGTTCACGTGTCCAGCCTCAACCCACCTGTCCTTGCATCACTACTGTCACTTCTGGAGCTTGTTCCTTCCCTCCTTCCTTCCTTCCCTCCTTCCTTTCTACCTTCCTTCCTTCCCTCCCTCCCTCCTTCCTTCCCTCCTTCCACTTCGTGCAGCTGCCCTGGCAGGGAAAAGTCCCTACACAGAAGGCAAGATGGCAGCATGGAATCAATGAGGAACAGAAATCTTAATGTCAAACTGGTCTGAAGACTTTGAATATCTCATTTATATCTTCCTGAGGTGTGGAGTTAACTAAATGAAAGAAAAACAAAGACTTTCACTGGGCATATTTTGCCTCATTCAGAGAGGATGGGTCTACAAAGTAAAACTGATTGTGAAGCAGGAGAACAACTTTGATGTTAATCATGATGGGCAAGAGCAGTAAGATTTCCTTCCTTTTCCTTTTCCTTTTCCTTTTCCTTTTCCTTTTCCTTTTCCTTTCCCTTTTCCTTTTCCTTCTCCTTTTCCTTTCCCATAGATTGAAGATGAATCACTCCACTTCTAGACCAGGCAATGAACACTGAAGGACCACCAAGCCCTGCCAAAGGAGACAATTCAAGTGTCCATGTAGACAAAGAGCTTAAAACGCCTCAACTCTGCTGTGTGTGCTGCAGAATCAGGCTGCAAACATGAAACTTATGTGCAGGATTACAGTGGGGATACAGAGAAGAGAAGAGCAGCTTCGTGTTCAAATAGCAAATTTCTGGGAGAAAAAATGCTGCTGCCAGGCTGGGTTTGCTGTGGTGACCTGGTCCTGTCTGAGCAAGAGGATTCCTGAGGTCCCTTCCCCAGTTGTATTATCCTGTGATCCCCCAGTCACTCACCTCCTGCCACCTGGGTTGTGTACTCAGCTTGGGTTTTCCTGAGATAAGGTGTTAGCAGTCTTTGGTTAAAGCCCTTTCAGAACAGCTATCCACGCCACAAATCACTATTTTACATGCTTTGCAGCCTCACACAAAACCAGGCACACTCTAAGAGTGAGCCCTGCGATGATATATCCCAGTCTGCAGGATAGAAATTATTTAATGGGTGTGTGGGTGTTAAAAGCCAGAAAGAACTGTCCTGGCCATCGAGTGTGATCTCCTGAACACACAGGCAAAAGCATTTTAGCCAGTGCTCTGCAGCAAACACTTCTTTGTCATGATCACTTTGCTCATACTTAAAACACCTTCAGAAGCTGAGACATCTGAAGAGCCTGACCCCTTAAGAGAACACCAGTGTGGGAAAGAGGCACTGTAGTCTTGTTGCAGAGCCAGGTGCTTGTTTATTAACCACAAAAGGAAAAAAGGAGACCCCAACAACAATTTAGGACCTCAGAGAAAAGACTTTTCTTGTCCACCCATCCTTGTTTTCTCCACAGGGCTCACAAGCTGTGATTAAGGCTGGGTTTGGAGTTCACATCAAATGGAAAAAGGCTGCGAGACTGAGCCAGACTCAAACAACTTTTTAAATCCCTTGGTGGTGAAGAGTGAAACAACATACCCTTTTATGTCACAGGCTCAGGAGAAACTTGAAAACACTTCTAACATTTTGCCTGTTGAATAGATATATTAATAGCTGAGCACTTGGGTTCATGTCACGAAAGACAGACTGATTTGGCAACAGAAACCTTGTCACCAGACACAGAGCACAGAAATGCAGGTGCTGGTCTCTGGTCAGACAGACAGCTGGACAGACAGACACACACACACAAAGGAGGAAGCTCATTAATGAACGTAGTATTCTCTGCATGAAAATTCACACACACTGCTTTTATTTTTAGCAACAGTAAAAATGGGATTCAGCTTCAGAGACACCCACATTCTGGCATCCAAGTATAGGAGTTAGCTGGTTCTCTGAATTAAGTCTCAGTAGAGATTTAAGGGACAAGTTAGCAAGCAGCTGATGTCTGGATGGCTCAGGCTGCCCTCCATTTGCTTTCTCCTTTAGCCCATGAACCTTCCACAGGTGCTGCATCATATTCACAACCCCCATGTAAAACTTTTGCCTGTTTGGCATCTCTGTGTGGAAAGTTGAACCCTGCTTCTGCATTTGTCAAAAGCTGGATTTAGGTGCCTGAACCCGGAGCTGAGCAAAAGCTCTTCCCATTCCACGCCAACTGTTCACAGCCTCACATGTCTCTTCCCCTTCTGCTCCGTCTTACTGTCTCCTAAGACACCCTCTGAGGAATCATTTGCTAGGTTGTAATGTTTCTAAAGAGCTTTCAGGCTCTTTAGGGGAAAAAAAAACACAAGAAGTCATTAATAATCAGGATATCAATATCCTTATTCCCGATAAGCGTGATTTAAGCTGTCCCATTTGTGGAAGCACTGGTTGTAATCTAGGCCTGCTTCTTTAATATTTTGCATGAGAGGGTTTTGCCAGACCATAACAAAGAGGGCAGGAATGGTTTGATGCCGACAGGAGATGAATCAGAGGTCACTGGTGGCTCAAAGGAGTCATCAGACTTCGTGGCCTCCTGTCATTGCAGGACCTTCTGCTGTCTGGGATAACTGGCATTTATGAGCTGATCTTTAGTGCTGCTCCTGTGGAGAACATAATTTTCAAATCCTAAGGCTGGAATTCACTTCTCTAGTCGGGGAAAGATAACTAAACCAAAAAGATAACATAAACCAAACTAATGAAGAGGGCAAAAATATTCACAAGTAGAATGCCAGCTAGCTGGTAATCTCAGCCTGTCTTTAACCACCTGGATGGGGCTTGAGGCAACCTGATCTAGAGAAGGTGTCCCTGCCATGGCAGGGAGGTTGCAACTAGGTGGTCTTTAGGGTCCCTTCCAACCCAAACCTTTCTGTGATTCTACAAGAAAACCATCTCTTGCCATCTTGTAGCTCCCAGACCTGAGGTATCTGACTCACATCAGCTGAAGAGGTTTGCTCAGGAATGTAACTTTTCCATTTCTTCCATGTTCAGATCCTCCCTGGAAGCTTTGGCCATGTTGTTTAATGGCTTCGAAGAAGGGAAACTGCCACAAGGGGAAGAAGGGTCCTCAAAACTCCAGCCCTTAAACCCTCTAAAAAATTGTTTCCTTGCTTATGCCTTTGCAAGAGGAACTCTTCAAGAGGGTTTTATAGCTCTATGATCTCCAGAGGACGCAGAGTGGTTCCTTTCATTTCAGTTTCTGAGCTCTTAGGTTGCAGGCAAGTCAGGTTTTCAGGCTTTTCTCCACAGCCTTGGGGTACGAGCTACCAAACTGCCCCTCCAAAGGGAAATGGAGTCCCTGCAATGGGCTGGCAGCCTCCCAGCAGGGAGTGTTGCCTCTGGAGCTGGGCCCTTACAGAGCAGAATTAAAGACACATAACAAGAACTTGAGAGATGGCAGTAGGGCTTTTGGTCTGAACTTTATGCTGACCTCCTCTAATCTGTCCCACCTTCAAGCTTCTGCATGACTGGCGCTCAGGCGATCCTTGTAAGTCAAGAGGAACGAAACAAACTCCCAGTTCATTACAACCATCCTCTGGAAAAAAAAAAACAAACCCACCAAACTTAGTTCAGAGCTGTAAATCCCAGCACACAGACTCTAACAACATAAAAACAATCTACCCAGCAGAAGATGTTCTCCCCATCCTGGTAGCGTTATTCACACATTAAATCAGAACTGACAATGCAATCTTTTCAGCTGAGCTGCTCTCATTCTTCTTTTTTTATCATGATGAAATAATTCCCCTTTTTAACAACTTCCAAACTTTCCTACGGATGCATTAGTGAAGTGACAATACAGTTCCAAGAGGATGATGTGTTTGGGGTTTGTTTTTTTGTTTTTTTGTGGTTTTTTTTCAAAGCAGCAAATAGACAGGATGTTAATGGATTGGAGAAGTTATAAAGATTTGCTTTGCAAAAAGAAATGTTTTTAACTATATAAGCCACTGCAACAACTATTGATTGTATTTCCACCACAACAAGGCAGGCAGAGGCTGATTTATGACAGCAACCCACCCTAACTATCTAACCAGATTTAATATAGTTGCCATCCCATGACACAATGATGTATACTTCGGTGGCAATCTAGAAAATAATTTGCAAGGAGTAACAGCTCGTTCTTCAGGCATCAGCCATAAAGCTGCCACGGGAGGGTCCCCAGCCCTGTCTGTGGGACAGTGATGTAGTGAGGACAACTGCAAAGCCTCATGGGCTGGGGGGAGAGTGGAGGATCTCAAATTTATGGATACCAGCATTTTCAAGAGGCTGTGTTGTTACTGGGTTTATTTAACCATAAACCAAAGGTAACAATATCTCCATAAGAATACACAGTGTTTACCAAACCACACTTTTCACTGTCTGGCAAAAAAATGCAAATGGGCCCTCACTGTATAAGTTGACAACGCAGTGTTTAGTTGTCTGGAGAGGGCTGGAATCAGCTTTCCCTCTGGGAACCTCGAGGTTAAGCAGAGAAGAGGATGATGGAGTTCCTTAAGGAAGAACAGCCATGCTCACAGGCTGCTGGAACACAAAACATTGTGCAGGAGATGCCCTAAGATTCCCACGTAGCTTTGCAGATCCAGCCACCACCTTCACTGTTGGGCTGGCAGGGTTATAAGGAAAGGGCTATCAGGGAAAAATTCTTCACAGAAAGGATGGTTGGGCGTCACAACAGGCTGCTCAGGGAAGTGGTGTAATCAGCATCCCTGGAAGTGTTCAAAAAACATGTAGATTTGGTTCTTAGTAGGGACCTGGCAATGCTGGGTTAACAATTAGAACTGATGATCTCAGAGGCCTTTTCCAACCTTAACGATTCTGTGATTCCCACTGGATGAGAAGCCTGTTTTCTACCCAGTCCTCATTAAGTGCTTCACACAAGATAATTTCAACCATTTATCATGAGCAGAGCTAATAAATACCTTGACAAGCAATTTCTTTCCTGTGCTTCAGTGCAGGTTAAATAGGAGAGCAGTAAACACAGACAACACCCCTCCCCTCCACCATTCCCCTTCTGCCTTCCCTCTTGTGCCTCTGGTGCTCTCCAACACCCTCCTTTTATAGGGGCTTGAGTTTTTTCCTTTAACTTTTGCCCATTGCTATATCACTCTCATTTAGGGAACACTGGCTTCTCCACCAAATGTCAAAATCTGATCCACAGGAGCACTAATACATGCAGAGGTGCTCCAAGCAAACTTCAAGGTGGAAAACAGAGGGGACAGGAGGACTGCAAGTGCCTGCTTCAGGCTAAGGGACTGGCACCACAGCAGGGTTTCCTAGGGAAAAAAATATCCGTGTTTGAAACCTCTAAGGATGCCTTATTTGCCAGGAGCAAATAAAAAAAATGAGCAAATAATAAACCCCAAAGTTAATCACATAACACAGCCCCTCCTGGAAACAAGCTGAGCGTATTTTCTTTAGTTGACTAATTCTTGTTTATTTTTTGAAGGCTGCTGCTATAAAATTCACAATCCAATTACAATTTCCGGCCTGAAAGAATGGCTTCTAATTATATTGTTTTCCATCATTGCACAAAAGAGTGGATTAATGCTGCATGATTTCATTCCCCGTACAAGAATCAGATCTCAGCGTTCTCAGTGATTTATAAAAGACACATTAAATAAACTATTAACAGTGTTTTTGCAACGGAAATGGGCTGTACCATAAACAGGACAAATTGAAAAATAGGGATTTGCTGCTGTGTTTCAATGCATCAGAAATGAGGATAACACGGCGCATACTGAGTAAGATCCTGTAAACTTGAGATTGGAAGGAAAGCTCGGGGGATTTGAAACGTGGGAGTGGCAGAAACTTCCAGCATGGTTTTTGGGTCAGTCAGTTGGCCAAGGGGAGGAGGGTTGCAGCTCCAGGTAGAGCCAGCCAAGTTGTCCTGCTGGTGTAACCACCCCTATGCAGAGGTGTGGACTGTGTGCCTTGGGTGTCTAAGTTTCTGCTTTAATCATTAGATATCAATAATCAAATGTGTTTATGTGACCGTTTCAGAGGTTCTGCTGTCCTTGCCTTGCTTCTCATATGTGTTCCCCAGACAATCACTTCTGTCACGTGTCTAAACTTTGGTGGATATGGATCTTGCCCCAAATTCCATGTTTCAGGACAGGGCTGAACCACAGTCAAGGCTGGCATCTGTGAACTTTGGCTGCATTTGCATCCAAGTCATCTGCACTCTGGGAAAGAAAAAAAATTCAGTGCCTGTCTTGAACAAACGTAACAGCTGCCTACAGAAAGATAAATAAAATACATTCAGGTAAGTGACTGAAATGATTGGAGACTAAAACTCCTGCCTATTGCTTCTCCTCCTTGCAGCTATTTCTCTAGTTAATAACGAGACTTGCAGTCTGAAAGCAGAATGAGAAAGGCGAGGGTGACCTTGAGTAAGGCACAGTCCTTCAGGCTGCAAATCAGAGACACTTCTACCTGCAGGTGCCTCCACACAGCTGGCTCCACATACATAGCAGCCCTTTCCAAACAGAGCTCCCAGCTCATAAGACCCCCCTGCAGCCTCTTTGCCAGGCAAGGGCTGACACTTAAAACCCTCAGTCACAGAATTATAGCATGGTTTGTGCTGGAAGAGACTTCAAAAGGACCGTCGAGTTCCAACCCTCTGACACGGGCAGGGACACCTTCCACTAGACCAGGTTGGTTCCACTGAACTAAATTGGTTTTGTCCCCCAGCTGGCACTCACAGGAGTGGGATTGGTCCAAGCCCTTTGCGCACAGCTCATCCATTGCTCTGGGCACCTTCAGTGTATGGAGCCTCTTGGATAAGACCCATGGAAGATGCTTTTCTTCCATGGAGCAAAATCTCCTGCTGCTTCTCTCTATAGACTCAGCAGCCAGTGACTATTTCATAGGTTTTTTTTTGTTTTTTTTTGTTTTTTTGTTTTTTTTTTTTTTGTTTTG
>NW_020956094.1:283214-298776 GCF_003031625.1 Empidonax traillii
CAGAGTTGCTAAACCTTTGAAAAAAAAAAAAAAACAGTCCCAGCCACTTCTTTTCTGCTTCAAAATGAAGACAGGTATTTCTCTAAGGCAGATCCCATCTGACTGCCAAACCCACACAGTTCAGACAACATACTCACACCAGCATGAAAAAACAAGAAGAAATTTCAACATCACAGGTGTACTGAGAACACTGGGAGGAAACCAGGCAGGTTCTTTAACACCTCTCTCTGACTCACATAAAAGGACACGATCATAAATCAATCTAACACCGAGGAAAAAATACAGTAGTAGTGGTTTGTTTTCATCTTCTATTTCTCCGGCACATTTTGAGCCCGAGTTCAGAGTAGGAACCAAAAGAGTGTTTTGGAGTCAAAACCTGCCACCTAGAGAGCAAAAAGGCAAATGAACAGGTTTGGAGGCTGGTGGGGATTTTTAAAGCGACTGTCTCCTAACATTACAGATGTGCTGAAAACTATAAATTTGCTGTGCTGTTTTTTACAGCAACAGAATAGGTTTTAAGAGACCCTTGATTATGTATCTGCACAGCACAGACATCGTTATAGGCTGCTGCACCTACTGCCAGCACAAACACTGCTCTGTGTGGTGAGTCATTATAGCATTGTTTTCTCCCAGTTCTATAAATTTATGTGGTTTGTGTAAACAGAGAGTGATGTCTTTCCTTTTCTTTTGAGATCATGTAACTGTTGCACAAAGCAAGTCGGTTTTAATGAGAGTTTTTGGATGCTCCGAGTGGCAGTGAACTGCCTGGTTCTGGGTCCTGCGAGTGAGCTATGGAAGCTCAGCAGGTCTGATGTCAGGCTGAAGACAACAGGTGCCAGAAAACCCAGACTGGAACCACCAGAAACACCCCCACAAAAATCCCCACCACCCTGGTGCTCTTCTGAGCAAGTTTCCTGAAGTTTTTAACTGGAGCAAAACTCTCAGGATTCCACTTCTAGAAACCATCCTGTTTGCACCTCGAGTTCAGATGGGACAAGCTGACAAATACTTTTTGAAAACTGTTTCAGCATTTCTGAGTCAGAAAATGTTTCAAAATTGTTGACATTGATTTTAGGTCTGTTCAACACTAAATCAAACTCCCAGATATACAAGGACATATCAAAGCAACCTCTCCCTAAAAATGGTCCCTAACAGTTATAATTCCTATATCATAGAATCATCTCCATTGCACGTTCAGTCACAGAGTTCATCATTACAGCCCAGGCAGGAGAGGAGGAAGTGGCAGATAAATTCAGGATAGTGCATTATTTACTCTAAATTGTGAAATACCTTACTGAGCTTCCCCCACCACTCATATCAGTCAACCCTCAGTGAAGGGTCCTCAGTGCCTTGGGCTGCACAGAGCAGAGGTTGGATGCAAGTCAAGCAGCAATTCCCCAATGTGCTGTTGCCTGTAGCCTTAGGTACAGACCAAGCGTACCACCCTGTGCTGGGATATATATCTCTGGTAGAGAAATACAGCTGGAAGTTGATATCCAAGAGATTTTTTTTTTGTTTGCTTGTTTTGGTGTTAAAATTTCTGTAGAAAACATAAAATCTGGACTCGTCCCTCTTCACCTGCTGTTTGTGGTCACCCCAAAGCTGGAGGCTGTCTCAGCACTCCCAGCCCTGTACAGATGCTCTGGAAGGAACAGCCTGCTGTTGTAAAACACTGGGAATCTGCTGCCTGCCAGGCATCCACAGCAGCACAACTCCAATTCCAAAATCACCTGCAGGCTCCTGCCTGTGGCATCAGACAGCCCTTCTTAGGGAAAGCTGTAATCTAATCCTGACCAGCCACAGGCAGCAGGAAAGGGAGGGTGAAGGTGATGGTAAACTGAGTAAATTATTATGTTTGTGTATAAGACTTAATTCCACAGTTTCAACAAAATTAAGACCTCATTCTTTGGGCATCACAAGTTGGCCACTGCTTTGAAGCCATAAGCACAGATGTCAGTCTGAGGTTCTCCTTGAAACTTCTCGAAATCTGTCTCCTGTGGCTCGGATCCTGGCATTTCCTGGCCCAATCTGCACTGACACCTAGCTGCTACCGGGGAATCCCATCACCGAACTTGTGGGGACCATGGTCAGAATCTGAACAGGGGTCAGTCACCACCCCAGGCTGAGAGGCAACCTGACTTTGCAGGAACTTTTGAGTCTCCCTGATTATCAGCCTTCTGCCAGAGCACAGCCTCTTCTCCACCTGACACCAGCAAGGCCCATGAACGAGTGCTCCTCTCCTCAGCTTAAAGCTTGAAATATATTGCTTCATATCAAAATTAGGTTCCATCTTTGATTCAACTAAAACCACCCAGGTCACCTCAACACGGCAGCTGACTGGTGTTAATTAGCACTGGTGCAGGGCCCTGCAGAATTTCAATCCGCCACGAAAGAACCACGTGAACAAGAATTGTAGAATCACAGAATGCTAAGGGAATGGATTTTAAAGATCACAGAAGGAAAAAAATGAGGCATGAATACACATTCTAAGACCCACAAAAGGCACAATATTCATTAGGTGTGACCAACCTCTGTAATCAACCACAAAAAAATTTAACATTATCAAACTCAAGGAGCACGTACCAGTGAGAGTATTAGAGATCTTCCAAAGGCAAGTATTGTTCAGTAAGAGGGAAAAAAAAAAAAAAAAAAAAAGTGGGTCTACATCCTGCTGTCTTTGTTGAAGAAAATCAGCGTAGAAATAAACTTCCCTGACCAAAATGAACTTCTAGAATTGATCTCTCAAAAGTGAAAGAGATTTGCGGACAGACACCACTGCCAAGTGTAGATCAAGGAAAAAACTTTATGAGAACAGCAGCATTAGCAGCGTTTCTCTTGCACATAAAAACTACTTACTAGGTTATAAAAGAGCAACAGTTTTAAAGGTTCAGGACTAACCTTACTTTTGCCTTTAAAAAGATAAATAAATGAATGATTTTCCAGATCAGATTACCCAAAACATTTATTCACAGGAACATATGGTACTAAACAGATGTGAATACGTTTTCCAAAGAGTCATTGTCAATAATTAGCTCGTATTTGTCAAGTGCACATTTTTAGGTAGCAAGAGAAAACTGTGTAGACTAAGTCTTTATATCAGGCAAGGTCAGGTTCCTTCCCCATCCTTTGGTGACACTCAGTTCCAGGTTAGTACAAACTGCTTCCACAGGCTGGAGCAGATCCAGGCAGCTGCTAAGGTGCTGCACCAGACACTGCTGCAAACCCTGGAATCAAGGGTGAATTTTTAAACCCCTCCCCAAGTTTCCAGATACAAGGAAACGCTTTCTCAGGGTGCAGCAACCATCGCAGTTCATGGCTGTCTTCTAAAATGCCTGGTGCCTCTGGAAGAGCTTCCATGGAGCAACCCCAAGCAGGAAGTTTACTGCACCTCAGTTGTCCTGCAAGATCATCTCTTATGACAGGGGGGTGAGGATGAAATTCAGGCAGTTCACCAGGAAGCACCACCCATCCCAAAGATTGTGCTGTGGAGCAGCACAGCACCAGAAGGAGTTACTCTGAATATCAGGCTTATAAGAAAACTGGCTGCAATACCCTGACACTCACTGCTGAGGAATTGCCCTCTTGCGCAAACTGAGACATTTTAACACCTGTATTTCTCTAGTTAAAGGCCACCTTTTGGTCTTTTTGCTTCAGATTGAATCAGGCACCAGCAGAAAACGGAGCAGATCTAGTAAAAAAACCCTTATCTGTTGTCACAGGCTTTATCAAATGATTTACTGCCCAATCCTGCTTGCAGCCATCCAGTGGCAGGGTGTCAGGTTGATCTGAGTAAATCATTCCAAGGTGAACAATACAGCACCTGGTCTCTGTGTCCCAAGGCCTGGAACACCCGACTGATGCTTGGCCATATATAAAGTGCATTAATAGACGTTCAGTGCAGCAGAGATATGACCTGTCCTTTTATGCATTTCATCAGGGCTTAGCTCTAGGAACTATAAATGTCAGCATTGAGGCACCTGCCTACTGCTCGCTTTAGGAAGAGGAATTCCACAGGGATTCGAGTGAGAAAACTAAGAACAGTTTCAAATAAATAACGACACGAGTTTTCGTAACAGCACCTTTATGGAACACAAGGTTAGCTCGAGACAAGTGCCAGGTTACATGAACTTTCAGTCCTCTATATAAAGCAATCTGGGGTTTAGTCCATCTTGATAAAACCTATAACATTTATAGGCACAATACTTGGGCTATTTCCACAGTAAAAAAAAAAAAAAAAAGGGGGGGTTCCATTACAGTGCTGGGAGTGGTTAACAAGAAAGTTACCTTATGTTCTCTTTTTTTAGAGAATAATAATTCCCCTCCTCTATGTCCCATTGTTATTAGGATTTCAGAACACAAGCAATGCTATTCTAGTTAAGATAAAGTGGCAATTAAGGTAATGTAAGCTAAAGACCAAATAATTTCCACAGATACAGACAACTTTGAATATATATTTTGCATGTGAAATTAGATTAATTTTTTATGAAAAACAATTCCATCTCTATACACAAACAACAGAATTCCTTGCCAGTAGAGAACTGCACTGTGCATGGCCAGTTAGCCTTGAAGAGAAAGTCTGGACCTCAGGCATATCCAGCTACGTGGATCGACAAGCAATCCCTTCAGATCCAGCAGCTTTGGTTTAATGGACGGAAACTTTGGCCTGTTGTTCAAACATACTTGCCAGCAACAAACAAGTGGGACTGGAGTTTTTAAAAATAAAGCAAAGTGTGGTATGTGCATAAAGTCAGTGCCTTGATCCTTAAAAGCATCTCTACAGGCAACTTTACCTTAAAAGTGGGCAGTGCTTAAGTTACAAAAGATTTTGTTTATGATGACTGAAGAAAACGGCTCTGCTTCAGGAATTCAAAAGATGGGTCAGATTTAGTAGTAGATTTATTAATTTGCTGTGATTTACAACCAGGTGATAACGTCTGAAACAAGGGAGACATCAAAACAGGTTTAGCCAGGAGGTTTATGGCTTCCAAGTCATTTGGGCAACTGAAGATTAGCAGACAAAAGGTAAGCGGAGGCCAGGTGCTGCACTGGTGTTTTGGAGACAGTATTCCAAAGTGTCTTCTCTTAGAGCAATTTCCTCTTCTCAAACTCCTGCAAATAGCACAGAGACGTTACCAGTGGGGGGAAAAAAAAAAAGAAAATGCTTCTATTACTGTTTTATTTTAAAGTACTTTGTTTATCTTAGCAAAACTTATTTTAAGAATTAGAAACTGGAATTAAAAATTAAAATATAAAATGCATAAAGTGTACAAGCTAGGGGAAAGGAGAATAAGCATTCTCCCACCTCACATTAACAAAACAGCCATGGAAAATGTCAGACTGCAGTCAGGGCACGCTCTCAGACTGCAGTACTGTCAAGGAACTATTTGCTCCCAGGCATAACATAACGGGCTTGAAAAACCCCAGTGCTGTGTAAGAGCTGCAGTAGAATCCTTACAGCATAGGACTCAAACCAGTGAAGAAACAAAACAAAGATTTTCATTTTAGTAAAGAAAATATACAACAGAAGAAGAGAAGAATCCCACAACAAGCTGTGGAGATGCTATACTATGCAGTCACCACGGGAAACAAAAAATACCTAAAACAGCTGAATTATGCATTTCCTCTAGGTGTGAAGCAATCCCTTCTTTTAGATATGAGCTAAGGAAAATGCAAATAATCTCACTCCATACCTCATCTTTTCAGCTGTATATATTCAATCATAATTCTGAATTAGTACTTAAAACAGACTTATATGCCAAGGCTCTCCTTCCTCAAACACCCTACTTACAGAGAATGTTCTCACATTTTAAATTAATTTGGGTTCTTTGCATCCAGAAAACAATTTCAACAAGTTGCTACACTTGAAAGCAAAATGGAATCTCTTCTCTATTTTGCCATGTTTACTTTTCTATAAAACAGTATCACATAAAACTGTATGCACATATCTTTTAAGTAGTAATTTCAGCTTGCTCAGACAAGAGAGCTCTTGTGTTTAACCAAGTTCAGAGCAGCAGAGTATCTGGGTAAGAGATGCACTCCCAACTCGTGTTCCCTGAGAAGTGGCTTCTTGCTCTGGATGGCCACGTGTATACCAATTTCTGAGATACCCACCTTGTAGATGGTGCTGCCCAGCTGAGCAGGGGACATGCTGACCACAACACCTGCGCTCTGAAGGGCTGCAATCTTCTCCTTAGCTCCCCCTTTTCCCCCAGCAATGATTGCTCCAGCATGGCCCATCCGCCTGCCCGGAGGCGCCGTCAGGCCGGCGATGAACGACACCACTGGCTTGGCATTTGGGCCCTGGGAGGAAACAAAAAATACCCAGTTACAGAGGGGAGGGTGAGAGGAAAAGCAATTCCAGATGGCAGATTTGTACTTAAACATCAACCAGCCAGGCAAAGATATTAAAACAGCTGGAAACTTCAGACAAGACGAACAGAAAGACTCAGAGAGTGTGGAATAATTTCTCTCCTGGTAATCATCATAAAGCAGAAGCAAAGAGAAACTTTAAATCTCTCTACAGAGCCATGTATACTACCAAAAAAAAAATCACTAAAAGTACTGTTACAGGAATAGAAATTTAAGTTGACACTGCTCTCCAGTTCATAGAATCATACAACCACAGAATCGTTAAGATTGGAAAAGCCTTTAAGATCATCAAGTCCAACCATTATATTTAATCTGGACAAAGCTCCTAATTTCACCTCTTTCTCTTTAATAAAAGTAATACTGTTTTGTAGTACTGTTTTGGCAGGAGACATTAGAGACTGAACTGATTTTTCCTTGAAGTGGCAAAAAAAGCTGGTCAACTACAAAATGTCTGGAAGCAACATATTTAAGACTTACAGAATTATGTTCTTTCAAAAATGCTGCTGCATCTTCTTCAGCATTCCCTCCAATTTCCCCAATCAATATGATCCCCTCAGTATGAGGATCCTTCAGGAAGACATCAAGGCAGTCAATAAAATTAGTTCCATTGAAGGGATCACCTCCAATCCCTGAAAAAAAAAATTACAACCACACGAAAAAGACTGACTCAGGATAATGACATTGCGTTTACGATAAAAGTTTCAAAGAAAATTTCAGCATGAGGAGTATTCCCAAAGGCTTGTAAGACAGGTAGCTCTGAAGGCTCTTCCCAAATCTGAGTGTGTCAAGTTCCTGCTCCAAATACCTCCCCCACAATTTACAGAAAGCTCTGATATCTGAACATTCACTTTTCAAACCATATACAAAATATTATGGACACAGAAGGACCGAGACCCCAGCTCTAGAATTTTGCTGTAAGAAAACTGAATTTACTTAACATACCCAACTCAATGCCTATCCCCTTATAATATTAGGCTTCTTGGGAAAATCTGTTTCCAAATTGACATCCTATTTCCTGGCACTTCTATGTTCAAAGCTGGTTTTTAGGGTTTTATTAACCTGATGTGGAAACGATAACAGAGAAGAAGCTGTACTCTTCACAGCACACAGGTATCTCATTTCTCAACACACCTGCCATTCAGCAATTTCTACACTTGGGTAAAGAAATTATTTTGGATTTATTCTTGTAAAGAAAAAACAGACTAGTCTTGGTCCAACAGGCTGTTTCCAAGGAAACCTACCAACACAGAAAGACTGCCCCAATCCAACTTGCGTTGTCTGATGAACAGCCTCATATGTCAAGGTTCCAGATCTTGACACAATACCTTTAGGAAAGAAAAGAAGATAAACTTAATATTAACAGAGTTAAGCACATGACTAGAGGCAGCTGCTCTTATATTCATGAAAATCACCTTAATAAACAACACCAGATGCCAGCTTTTCCATCTGTCCTTGCCAAAACGTGAAAACTCTCTGTAAGATTCTATCTGTACTATTTCTTGGTTGTCGCTTTTCGACACTTAATTGTCAACAGACTAAACCTGCCCAGGAATTCGGTAACACTGGCTGAGACAGAATTCATCATGCTACTGCCTTACCAGGACAGAAAGCTGAAAACAAAATAGAAGTATACAGTTCTTATCTTGTGTGTAAGTAGTTGATGCACTGAATTTAAGGCAGAGCTGCAGCTCAGTAGTTAACAAAAGAATTCTGTATAAATCCCATCCCCAGTAAGGCCAGGTACAGGAGAGTTCCTCCAGAACAGAAATATGCTGCACAAACGCAGGTTATCGCTATTAAGATTATTTGTTGCTGCTCTACAAAACTCACTGGGCATTTATGTGACAATATTACAAGAAACCACCATCCCAGTTTTAAATTCAGCGTGGAAGGTAACACAGAGCCTAGATCAGGGGAAAACTGTTTGCATGGCTTTTTCTTCATTTTTCCAAGACTTCTGTTAATGCTACAAAAGGAAAGGTTTCTAGGAAAAACAGACATCACTTTCTGTCTACTTCAAGCCCTCTAACAAGAATATAAGTACATTGCACGAATAGAGGAGAAAATACACCACTAGACTAACAACCTGAGTTTTATCAACTGTTTATACTGTTGGACAGTATAAATACTGTCTCAGACTACTGAGATGTGTACTAGCAAGGGCTTTTTCTTGTTACATTTGCAAAGGGCTTCCTGTTTACCATGAAGATCAGATTGCCCCAGAGAAGCTACAGAAGCTAAGAGTCCAAAGACTGTGGCTATTTTTATAGCCAGCAGCACGGTATATTCAGATGATTCTTGGATGCCTCACAGTAATAGAAAGCTGGGGAGCACATCACCAAAGGTCATCACAGTGTTAGACGAAGCTGGGAGGATGGCAAAGCTACTTTTTTATTCCTTGATCCTTGGAAAACCGCTGAAAACATTTCCAGCAGTGTCAGAGCTACTGGGCTCAGGATATAAAATATTCTTTTGCACTTGACGTGCCTTGCATTCGGATTGTAATAACTTGTGACTACAGGACATTTCTTGTAGCTGTTTAGAAAACCTGAACAGAATCTTGATTCAGAAGGGAGCTCAGGGCAACACTGGTTGATGTTGCCTTTCACAGTCATAGAGCAATGTCTCAATGGTTCATACAAAGGGCATAATTGCAGCCATCTGGTATTTCAATTCCAGGTTTACAGGCACTTCTGGAAGCTGGAGGTGTAACACTAGAGTTAACACATCTTCCAGCATTCCCTAGGTGCAGTCTATTCTCCAGTCAGAAGTGGTTAACAGGAACACAGTTTCTCATGCTAGAAAAACTGCAGAGTACCTGCAGTTCAATAGCATGGAACGGGCACAAAAAAATCCACAGCTTTCATCCAAAAAAAAACAAGTAATGTTGCAAAGGGTACTACTTCACTGTTCTGTGATCAAGTTAAACCAGTTACCTTGCTGACAAGAAACATACACAGCATATACTGTCTACAACAGTGTTTCTGAAGCTCTATTTAAGTAAAAATCTATATTTTCAAAGAACTTTCTCTATAGTACCCGAACTGCGTTACTTTTAAAAAAATCAAGTTGTTATTTCTAACAACAGGGAGCCAAAAAAAGTTAGAGATCTGCATGCAACAGGGTGTGTAACTGACTATATACAGGGTATGTAGGTAACATGAACAAGTCACTGCCTTTCTGACCTTAACTACACTGCCTGAGAACTGGGTATATTTGTCACTTCCCCTTGTGATGGTTTAATAGTTTAAATTATCATGTTATAAACTTGCCTGTAATCTCTTTTCTTTGCTGTAATACTGAGCTCACAACAGGTGTAGGATCCCAGTCCCAAAGACCCAAGCTATTGGAAGGAATAGCACTGAGGAGCTTAGTCCTCTCAAATCCCAAGATAAATGGAAGTTTCCATAAGACTCTCCTTTGGGACACCAAAGTCCATCACACTGTCTAAGGAAACTTCCAATGGCTTTGCCTCTACCATGAGTACTCAACGCCTGCTACAAAAGACTTCTTGATTTTGGCCTTCGGGATTGATAATGTCAAAATTCACTTACAAACTGAGGGCTGACAAGCTGTTACAGTGTACTACTAACTGTCTGTGGGGCAGGATGTGCCCAGCCTCATGAGGCAGAACACTAGAGCAACAAACTTAAGTTCTAGATGACGCACAAATATTCAAAAACTCACCAATTCTTCCCTTCTTGTGAATGTGACCAGGCATGATACCAATTTTACATTCTCCAGGCTAAGGAAAGAGTGGGAGAAGTCAGATGGAACATTCAAACCACCACTAAGAAGGATCCAGCCTCAGGCCCAAACCCAGAGGGCACTTACATTGATGACTCCAGGGCAGTTTGGGCCCACCAGCCGGGTCTTGTTCTGCCTGACCAGCTTGTGTTTGACCCGCACCATGTCCTGCTGGGGGATCCCTTCAGTGATGCACACGACCAAGGGCATCTCTGCATCGATTGCCTCGTTGATGGCAGCAGCAGCAAATGGGGGAGGGACATATATCACAGTGGCAGAGGCACCCGTTTGTTCTTTGGCCTACAACGAAAAAATACATCACGTACTTAGCGGGGCTGGAGAGAACATCTGACAACAGGTCATTTAAAATAAATAAATCCATTCTCAGGCATAAATTAAGTAAATGGATATGTATTCATTGCCTATGATCAAAGCAAGAGTTAAATTCCCTGAAGATGGGACACAGAGTGCAAGTAGGGAACTGAGAACTGACCACTGTCTGGGAAGGATCTGCCCTGTGATCACCATCATAAATACTCTTAGAAAACAGTTTTCTAAAAATTCATAATACACACCAGAATCAATCAGAATCTAGCTGCATGCATAAAGCAAGTGTATCCAGACTCTGTGAACTTCACAGTGGAAGCCAAACTTGTACTTGACCACACTGAATGTTCCCTCTTTCACAAGGCTTCTATTTCACTCCTTGCCCAGTGACATCCACGGCTCAAATATTTGTCTCTTCAGCGTGAGCAATGAAATAAGGAGCCCTTCAGCAGCATTAAATTGTGTGCCCTCCAGTCACTGCTGCAAATTACCTCCTTCACAGAATTAAACACAGGCAGACCTAGATGAGTTTTTCCCCCTTTCCCGGGAGAAATTCCTCCAACTAGATTGGTGCCATAGTCCAACGCCTGCTGGCTGTGAAAGGTGCCCTACGAGAGAGAAAATAAGTGAAGTTAAAAGGCTTGTAATAGCAAATAAAATTAACCAAAAATTCTGATGCCATCTGTAATTCTGAAGGCAATTTATGGCACTTAAAATTACAAAGAGAAGGGAAGTTTTCGCTGCATATTTACAATCAGGTATTTTGAAGAGTGCATCGATGTGTTTTAAATGAGTTCAGAACACGCTCACATGCTCTGCTTCTCCTTTTATATCAGAGCACTGCAGTAGCATGCTAAAGGATATTTTGTTGTGTGTTGCTAATGCACCTGCAGACACACCAGCCACGCTTTATTGTCCACATCAAGTCTGGCAGATGACAAACACTATAGTAAAATAGAAGAAATTAGCATTTGTATCCATGACTAGCTGATAGTTTTATAAAAGCAGCCTTCTCCCCTTCCAAATGCATAAGGAAGTGAATCTGAGAAAACTATTAAATATCCCAAAATAAAATCAGAAATTTAATTCATAGGCATTGATACTCAAATGCATTTGTGGAAGAGGCATTTCTAAAATGTGGGGGGGGGTTGCAGGGTTTTTTTGCAAATCTCCTTTTACAAAGAAACCCTTTCAGTTGTATACAACAAAAAGTCTTAAGTCAAAATGAAGAACAAAAACGAAAAGTACTACAGTAAAGATGACTCAGAACCAAGTTTCAAGCTTGTGCACAAGTATTTGGCCCAAAAAAGGAAACCACAGTGCAAGGACCTTCCTGACAGTGAAGGAAGTCCAGCTTCCTACTCAGACAAACAAAGCCAGTGTAAAATCCCTTTCATACATTATTAAGTTTTTCAGGCAATTAAATTTCTGAACTGAAAAGGTGTTACAAGAAATAGCTCATAAACATACCTGTTTGCCTGTAAAACCCTGACAGATAACCTTTGTGTTTTTGTTAACATACAGATTTTTCCTGGATGCCGTGTAGGAGCAGTGTCGGACTCCATTCTGTTGAACTAGAGAAAAAAAAAAACAGAAGAGAGAACAAACCATTAATCCACTGCCCTGCCAGGCTCTGGGTCAAAAAATGTCCTATCAAGTAAGGGCATATTGATTAGTGCTTGTATCAAAAGACCACGAGCAGCTCATGTTTTCTGCTCTGAAGCTGCATTCAGGGCTTGTCATTGTGAGATATTAAACATGTGCAGTTCAGCCTATCATGTGATTACCCAGTTTACTAGAAATCAGGGGAGTATTTATCATATCAAGCACTCAATATCAGGATTCCTCATGACAACTGACAGACAGAAACAACTTCTTAACCACTATTTTCATTTGCAAATGAACACGTCTCCATACTCTCAGAAATTCTGCGAAGTGGCAAAGCAGAACTACAATCCCAATTCCAGAGGCACAACACCACAAGTACTGTGTTACACCTCCTGTGAACAGAGCACAGTCCAGACTGGACAAGGAGAGATAACTGAAGAGCTCAAGGGTTCCTCAGCCCAGGTAAAACCTAATGCCAAAGCAAGACAGTACAGCAAGAGATTCTCCTCGAACAGGCACCTAGACATCACTGCTGGACATGGCACTCGGGCTTGTGAGGAAACACAGCTCTCCAGATACTCTACTAGAACAACTTTCAATTTAGTTCTCACAACTCTGGTACTGACAAAAGAAAATAAAAACTTTAATTTATGTATAGAGTGAACCTAGAAGGCACAATCCTAATGCAGAAACCAACAAAAGTGTGTTACTATAAAACCCTTCATCTCTTTTAAAGCTTCACAATCTAAGATCTGAGGAAGTAAAAAGTGAAGTTGAAATCAAAATAAGAGATTCTGAATCATGGTCCCTGGACTGCTCCATATACTTACTCAGACATTTCTGAACAAGGGAAGGATATTTATTTTCTATTTCTAGGATGGAAATAAAAACTATTAATTGGGAAAGAAAAGAAAAAAGGTATTTCTCAACAGAAACTGTTAATGCACAGAATTTACTAAAACTCCAGAGGAGGCACCAAGTTGATCAGAAGGATGGAGAAGCTCTGCTATGAGGAAAGGCTGAGAGAAATGGGATTATTCAGCCTGGAAAAGAGGAGGCCTCAGGGTGACCTGAGACCTGAAAGGAACTTAGGGGAAAGATGGGGCAAGACTATTTACAAGGGCATAAAGTGATAGGACAAGGGAGAACAGGTTCAAATTGAAAGACAGTAGTTTTAGATTAGATATTCAGAAAAAAATCTTTACTGAGGATGATGAGGCCCCTGGCACAGGTTGCCCAGGGAAGTTGTGGATGTCCCATCCCTGGAAGTGTTCCAGGCCAGGTTAGATGGGGCTTGGAGCAACCTGGACTAGTGGAAGGTGTCCCTGCCCATGGCAGGGGGTTGGAACCAGACCATCTTCAGGGTCTCTTCCAGCCCAAACCATTCTATGATTCTATGTAAATATGCCTGAGGCTGAGAATATCAAGCAGGGTTAAGATGCAGGCAGAGGACAGCACAGGCTGATCATCATCCCTGGCCGAGGACTTGGCCTTCCTAGACAAGGCTGCAAAGCCCTGCACAGCTGGCAAACAGCACTCTCCAGCAAAGCAGGGGCAAAAGAGGCACAGAAACAGCTGGAATGCTGGTCAGGAGAGCAGGGAATCGGGAATCAGTCTGCCTGATCCCAGCCATTCAGGCAATCCTTCATGGGCAGCAAGTGTGACTGGGTGAAACCCAACCCTGAGAACAGCAAAGGATGATCCCCCCTGAGAAGCTGTGACAGTCACAACCACCAACAGTGCCTTGGGGGGAACAGACTGGGCTTCCAGGAGTGTAGGAATGAATGTTTGGAAATGGGTCTGCAAGGGGAAAGAGTAAACAGGCAACACTAAACTGATTCAAACCTAAGTTTTACAGAGTCTGTGCTGCACTACTGACAAATTCACCTGCGAAATAAGACAGGGATGCTTGCTAGCCACATTATTTGTCACTCAGCAACTTCAGTACTTAAAAAAAAAATAAAAATAAAAATCACTGAATCACAGAATGGGTCAGGTTGGAAGGGAACACAGTGGGGCATCTGGTCCAACCTCCCAGCTCAAGCAGGGTCATCCAAGAGAACATCGCACAGGATTGTATCCAGATGGTTCCTGCACATCTCCACTGAGGCCGATTCCACACCCTCTTTGTTGTTGACAAACTCACAAATAGTCACTCATTTCTCTACACCTTAAAGCAATTCTACACTCTCAGTTCAGCTGTCCTTTCCAGATCTATTTTCAGATATTTATAACCTCGCACAAAAACGTTTTTGAAAGCTTAAGTTTGTCAATTCCCACTTTTCAGAACACTGTATATTTTTCAAAGGATAAAAAGCTTTTGAGCATTTTCCAAGTTATCAAAAGAAAAGAAAAAAATCTAAGCACTGATATCTAAAAGGCAGCTTAGAATTTAAGCTTTCTATGGATTTACTATAGAAAACCCTATGTGCTTCTTACATTACTGTATGGCTCTGCTTCAGAGAAAATACAGCTGGTTCAAAAAAGCCTGGCTATAGGCTTGAGCTGTCTGCTGTCTCTAGGCAGCTTAACATGGGCCCATGGCTGGAGAGCAATATATTTTAAAAGAAATTTAAAGGGAAAAAGAAAAAAAAACACCCCAACTAAAAACACCTTGCAGTTTCTGGGATCGATGAGTCTGATTTACTGGGGGTTTTAAACCCTTCACTTGTGTTTCTGGCCCTGCCTGCAGCAGAAACATTTGCCCCAGTTATCAGCACAGCAGGGGCATGGGTCAGGAAGAGGTTCTTCTCCACGTGGCACGAACAGCAAGCCCTGGGTGCAAAGCAGCTGGCAGCTTACACAGTTAAGACAGACAGAAGATGAGAAGGAAACAGGTGGAAAGAGGGAATGGCATGCCTAAGTTCACAGCAGGTACGGGTCAGAAATAGAATCTGAGTTTCAACTTCCATCCTGGACCTGCCTCCCAGCTTCCAAACCCATTTGGACAATTGCTTTTACCAGAACAAATTTGGGTTGCTGGACTGTAAATGCTTGTTCCTTCATGAAGTCTGGAGAACGAACAACAACAAAAAAAAAATAACTTTGCTCTTCAGCTGTGAACCAGCAAAAGCCAAACCCCCTGGTGATGCTATTTTAATGCACAAGTCTAAACTACAGGCCAAGCTGCAAAGGTGAAGGCTCCAGACGAAGCTTAAGGACAAGTCTTATCAAATCCAAATCTTACCAAAACATGGGGGAAATGCTGCATTTTGTCAAATCAAAGTTCTAAGATTAAATTACCATGTTCACCAAAGGCCTGCAATAGGCCTTTAGCCAAGAGCATTAAAAAATAAAATAAGAGACTGGACAATCTTTCCCGGGCAACCCTTTCATTTCTGCCACACCCCTGTTCTGTTTTGCACAGTTTGTGGTTTAAAAATAAAGTTATACAAATAAAAAGATGCATTTATCTTGGCTTTCCAGTACTTCTACATAGCTAAAAACCGAGATGCACTGTGGCAAGAACCTCCTTTGGCCCATTGTATAGGACAACCAAGCAGTTATGAAG
>NW_020956094.1:299196-303053 GCF_003031625.1 Empidonax traillii
GACTGGACAATCTTTCCCGGGCAACCCTTTCATTTCTGCCACACCCCTGTTCTGTTTTGCACAGTTTGTGGTTTAAAAATAAAGTTATACAAATAAAAAGATGCATTTATCTTGGCTTTCCAGTACTTCTACATAGCTAAAAACCGAGATGCACTGTGGCAAGAACCTCCTTTGGCCCATTGTATAGGATAACCAAGCAGTTATGAAGAGTGTTCAAATACCAAACCCCAGCTGTCTCAGGGGAGATGTAAAGCAAGATCTAAATTTAGCAAAAGGGTATAAGCCTGCATATGGAACATCAGTTGTTTTACAGTGAAGAAAACTTACTAAAAGCTAAGGAGAGAGTTGCTCCAACACCCCCAGTGCTAGTAGTTACTCTGGTATTTCCAGGGAACAAGGCCCCGGCCAAGCCTAGAACTCACTGCAGTTCAAGAAACAGAAAAATCCACCTACATTTACCTCAGGAAAAAAATTCATTATCTGTGGGCTTCAGCAGGGCTTTAAGCTCTCACTTGTGTAGTACAATTAACAAGCCTTTTTGAAAAGCACCCTGTTATTTATCATGAAGTCCAAACGTGAATTTGCACGTTAAAAAGAAAACTGACCCATTTACAAGGTATTTTAAAGCACACTAGCGTTTACACTGAGCTTTCAGGCACTCCTTGAGCAGCAATACCTCACAGGCAAAAATCTCATTTAAAACAATGCAACCCAAGCTACTTTTCATAGAATTGTGGAATATTTTGCCTTGGAAGGGACTTTTAAAGGTCATCTAGTCCAGCCCACAGTTTATTTGGGTTGTGCAAGCCAGGTGGCAGCACAGATACTGAGAGCTAAATCTCTTCCTCACTCAAACTATACAAAGCTTAAAACTTGTCATTTTCAGATTTCCTTATAGGAATCCTGTCAAAGTGCCTCCTTCTTTATCCCCATTTAACCCAGAACAAAAACAAAAAAAAAAAGAATGGACTTTTTGGAAGCTGAGGTAACATCTGAGGGTGCTCATAAAGCAAGCACAGTAAAAAAGCAAGATGAAAGAGCAGATTCCCTTCTACAGGGACCTGAGCTCATACTCACACTGCCAGAAGACTGAAGAGTTGAAAGTGAAATTCTTCCTCTATTACTCTTTGAAATAGCCACACAAGGAGTGCTACTTAAAATGCTAAGAAGTCTTTTTTTTACACACACACATCCCACCCCACTCTTTGTCTTCCATCAGTTATGGACATTCAAGTTTGTTTCTGAGAAATCCTTTTGATATTTTGGACATGTTTAATTTGCACTTTTATGACCATCTCCTTTCTCCTTCCTCTGCCTACAAATGCCAAGGCCTGAGGAGGACGGAGCAGGAATGGTTCTGGGGAGCTCCTGACAGCACAGAAGAGCATAAGCCCTCCTCCAGAATTCACCCTTGAGGTTATCAGTTACATTAGCAGAAGATGATCCTTACTGACAAAGAAGTTTTCATGCTCTTGAGGGATTGTTCAAAATATCTTACTCCTTTTATGTTTAAGAGGATTATGCTCTCAGTATCTAGGTATCAGTCCCCAGCCTCTCTTCTCTCACCCTTCCCTTGCCAAACTCCTGTTAATTATGGCAACCCTGATCTGTGAACATGAAATAGGAGTTGAGGAATTAAGTAAATGAATCAGGCTGTAAAGGGCAGATGCAATGACCGTGCTACACCTACCACATCAAAACGAAACTAGGACTAATGGGAACTGACATGCAGAAGAATTTCAGCCCTTTCTAAGACATCTTTCTTTCCCAACCCAAAAGTTCCTTCTCAGCACAAATCATCTATTTCTTTAAAGCCAGCAAGTTGCTTTTCCCCACTCCAAGGCATTCTCCACTGAGAAGGAGCGCAGGAAAAGCTTTGTGAGCTTTCCTCCCTCAACAGTGTTGACATAAAAACAATTAAGGAATTCCTCAGTTTGGGCTGTTATTTCTGCAGCAATCTTTTGCCAGGGTTACTCACATAATTACTGTAATCTTTTAATCTAAGAACTCTCCAGAGCCTTCTAACAGGCCCAGGACATGAAATCCCTAATCCCAACTCTCCAATCAGCTCAGGTGCCTACAAAGACTCTTCTAAGTGCGGTGCAGACCAGCACAGGTCTCTCCTGACCCCATCCATATACAACCAGGCCTCTGAGCTGACCTTTGAGCAGCACTTGCCATTCATTGACATATTTTATACCCCCTTTCTGCAACTTCCTGATCCAAACCTCAAAGATACACACCCTGCATGTTTCCCTCAGCAATGCACCAACAAAAATAAGGGTTTGCATCTCTTTTGCAACGGAACACACGAGAAACTCATGATTTTTAATCACTAAGAGAAACAGATGGTAATTATTTGTTAGTGAAAATGTACGTCCAAAGTCCAAATTTAATGTTCCAGCAGTTTTTTAATATTTTGTAAAGACTGTCAAACCAAGCAAAGGTTTCCAATGAAGGACTATGTCATCTTGAGTTTCTATAAGAGTTTCTGCAAAAGATTTCATGAGTTTCTATAAAAGATTTCATGAGCAGCTACAAAAAAGACATTTCTTGAGCCACATCTCTTCTCTGCCTCTACCCCTCAAAATAATTTTAAGAACTACTCCCTGAATCTCTTACTGCTATTTGTAAAGGGAACAATGTGGAGTTTTAACACGTAAAACTGCACCCAAGAGTAGCTTTGCTGGGAGTATAAATTAAGCTAAATTGGAAGGTGCTACATTCCCATCTGTTCCCCTCCATCAGAACCAATTCTCATCAGGCTCAGGGGAGCCAATTCAAAAAGCTGAAGTGGCAGAAATTAACTGCGTAGTATGAAAATAGTTTCCTGTTCCTGTTCATGGAGAACAAGAGGCAGGAATGGATACCCAACTGGACAGCAGCTGTGCCACAGGAACTACTCACACCAGCTTATGGTTGCAAGATCCTGTTGCCAGACCCCGACCTGCAAGTCACCATCCCACCGAGACAAAAACACTTTGTGTGGAGTGAAATGAGGAGGCAGATTTAAGTTTGTCCATTCATTTTCAGCTGCAAGAACCTAATTAATGCACAATTTCCTCGGTTTAAATTCCAAGAAACTGCTCTTGTGACCCACACCGATTTCACGGAATCACAGAATGCTTTGGGTTGGAAGGGACCATCAAGACCACCCAGTTCCAACCCCCTGCCATGGGCAGGGACACCTTCCACTAGAACAGGTTGCTCCAAGCCCTGTCCAGCCTGTCCTTGGACACTTCCAGGGATGGGACATCCACAGCTTCTCCGGGCAACCTGTGCCAGGGCCTCACCACCCTCACAGTCAGTAATTTCTTCCTAATGTCTAACCTAAACTTACTTTACTTCAGTTTAAAGCCATTCCCTCTTCTGCGCACTGCAAGCCCTCGCAAAGTCTCCTCTTCGATAGAGAATGTAGCTTTAACTGAGCCAAAAAAGCACGGTGAAAAATAAAAAAAGGATAAAAAGAAAAAAGGAAGCTTTTTTTTTTTTTTTCAATTATTATGATGTCCAGATCAACACATCTTAAATGCTTCAGGGTGAAGTACTAGCCTCTGGCTGCTCGTGCTCTCCACAACACTTTTAGTAAATGTTTCAGGGTGAAGTATTAGTGTCGGGCTGCTCGTGCTCTCCACAAAAGTAGGCGAATACACAAAAACAACTTTACCGCCTTGTGCTGACACCCCAGGGTAACTCGGGGGCCTCCATCGGCCTCTCGCCCAACCCACCACCCACCTCCACCAGCTTCCTCTGGCCCTTGACCTTTACTTATTCTTTCCGGGGCCGCAACGCGGAGAAGAACAACCTTCCCTCGCTCCCCATCCCCGCGGGCGCCCATCCTCCACGGCGGGGGGATA
>NW_020956094.1:304145-305383 GCF_003031625.1 Empidonax traillii
GAGCAATAATTCTGCGTCGCTCGGTGATTTTGCGTTAAACTGGTTGCAGAATAAGCAAGTTTCTGAGTGATTTAGTTGAAGCAGTTGCGGTGGTAGTAGTGGTACTCTGGGTATCCAGTTTTTGGGTAAGAGGTGCTGAACGAAGGCACTCTGTAACTGGATGTAAATGCGCTGCTCAACAGGCAAGTTCAAGTAAAGTTCAAGCTCCAGGTGACCACCAAGAGACCACCAGAAGATCCCCTACTAACCAAATAGGGACTTCTGAAGAGCTTCTTAGGGCTAATTAACGTGCAAATGAACTTTATAGGAGGGGTAGTGAATGTGTAAGGCATTTGATGAGTGTTTAAAATTATAAGTAAGTATTAGCTACTCTGGGCCGAGAATGTGTCACACACATGGTCAGAGGAGCGATCCTCCTGTGTGCCCAGCACCGATGATAAAAGAATGTCTGCCCACTAATGCTCTCAAATTGAGTTTTAGGGGTTTCTTTTTGCTGTTCTATGGTAAAAATTTATAATCCCACATGGAAGTTACATGACCGATCAAATGAAATGGATTACCTCTCTGAAAGAAGGTAGATTCAGACTAGATAAAATGAAGAATTTTTTTTACAATGAGGGTGCTGAGGTGCTGGCACAGGTTGCCCAGAGAAGCTGTGGATGCCTCATCCCTGGAAGTGTTCAAGGCCAGGTTAGATGGGACTTGGAGCAACCTGGTCTAATGGAAAGTGTCCCTGCCCATGGCATGGGATGGAACTGGATGATCTTCAAGTTCCCTTCCAAACCAAACAATCCTGATTCTATGATACCTGACTTCATTTGTTAGTAATCTTCTCAAAGTGCTGTAGAAAAGGAGTGAAACCCCTGGCCCATCCCTGCCAAGTGAGCACGAAGAAGATGCTCCAAGGCCACAAGGATGGCACAAGGAGGACACAGGTGATGGTCCCAAAATGATCAGTCTGATAAGCAGCAGCCCTGACAGCCCACTGCTTTATTGCAGCTAAATGGTTTGAAATTAAATTGTTTTTTAAAAAATTAAAGAGAACTGACAATCCTCTCTCTCATTCACCATGGACAGTTGATTTACCTGGCTGATGCTGGGGCAGGAAAAGAGTGTATTTGAATAAACCAAACAACACTGTTCTGAAACAATAATTCGTGTTTTCTCCATACAGAGATTCTTAACAACATAATTTTCTTTCTGTTAAATTTTAGAGGACATTTGTTCTGAAAGAGAAA
>NW_020956095.1:0-1852 GCF_003031625.1 Empidonax traillii
CATTGCTGATAACCGGGCTTTTCCTTGGATAGAGCCTTGCCATCAAAGGGAGCAGCGGCTGGAGACAGGGCAAAGAGGGGGGGTCAGGCTGGTGGGATGGTGCTGGCAGGCCGTGAGCCAGAAGCCTGCAAGGCCTGGGGCCAACAGGGTGTCAGGAGACAAGCGGGAGGCCCTAGGGAGGAGGAAAGCTGGGCAGGCCTCAAGGCTCCTGGGTCTCTCCCTTGCCAGCCCTTTGCCCAAGGCCCCGAGGCAGAGGTGGGTGTGCATCTGTTCTTGCAATTCTGACAGGTGCTTCTTGTCAGAGATCAAGAAGCTTCTGCAGCTTGTAGACAGATAAGATGCTGAATAGCATCTGGAATTCAGGAGGAAACAGTTTGTGACCTGCTGAGCCACTTGGATCCTCACAAGTGTATGGGACCCGAAGGGATTCAGCCAAGGGCGATGAGGGAGCTGGCGGAAGAGCTCGCCAAGCCGCTCTCCCTCATTTACCAACAAGCTTGGTCGCTTTCCTGGCGTTGCCTCAAATTCACACACCTACACTACCCTATACAAAAATTATGCAAAAACCGAATGAGACATTTTTTAGTTTTGTTGACAGGCTGCGAGAGGCAATAGAAAATGCACCTAATGTCACTCCTGATCTCAAGGCTGTTTTAACAAAAAAAATTGCTGTCCAAAATGCTAACTCAGCCTGCAAACAGCTTATCGCTGCCTTAACCCCTGGTGCCACTATTGCTCAAATGATAGAAGCCTGTGCAAGGGCCCCACTGGTAGAAGAAGCAGCTAAGGCACAAATCCACGCTAATGCCTTAGCTGCTGCTTTAAAGGCAAGCTCTATGCAAGGGCGGGGGGGAAGGCGGGGCGAGGCAAGATGGAGCACTGTTAGAAGACACAGGAAGGCAGACAGGCAGACGCTCGGAGCCTCCTCCCTCCTCCCCTTCCACCCCCCCGCGTGTTCTGCAAAGCACGGCAACTGTGGAATTCAGTAGAGCCCACCCACAACATTCTTTGAACTTTTAACAATGTTAATGCAATTGAACAAGAGGCAAAGATATGTTTGCTTTGCAAGTTATGGTTTCCTCACAGCAATCACTCACGGATGCAAGACACGGGGTAAAGAATTTTACTCTAAGACTCCAAAATGAAGCTGCTGTAAGATTTTAAGAGTGCCTGGGTACCGTGACAGGAGCCTGGCTACCTTGGAAAGAGCACAGTAGCTGTTAAAGAAGCTTGGATGGCTCAGTTGGTAAAGTGTGTGACTCTGAATCCCAGAGCCACAAGCTCAAGACCTGTGGGGGTACAACAAGTGGGCCACCCACTGTCCCGAGACGGAACCTTTGTTTTTTCCCCACGCAGCCCCCTCTGTAAAATTATCTGACTGCTTTCATCTGTTTCTGCCACGATAACAACTTACAACTGACTGAACACTTAATAGCAATGGTTTGTAAGCTTTTTTGTTAACAGCGCAAGCGACTGAAAGAGGCGACTGCATACCAACATTCGGAGAGCACGGAGACAGCGCCGGCGGGGGGGGCCAACGCGGACCAGGACGCGCACGCAGCACCATGCTGGGAGCAGACCGAAGGCGGAGCCGCTGTTGATGGAGCTGCGGAGCTGGGGAACTGCCGGCTCTGAGCCAGAACGGGGTGAGTCGCCCCGACACCATCAGGGGCCACTGCCTGCGTTGAGGATGTCTCGGAGGACCCAAGGCTCGGCACTTGTAGTGTTGCAGTGTGACAAAACTGCTAAAACTGCAGCTGATTTAAAAAAAAAAAAAAAAAAAAAAAAAAAAAAAAAAAAAAAAAAAAAAAAAAAAAAAAAAAAAAAAAAAAAAAAAAAAAAAAAAAAAAAA
>NW_020956095.1:2131-11249 GCF_003031625.1 Empidonax traillii
AAAAAAAAAAAAAAAAAAAAAAAAAAAAAAAAAAAAAAAAAAAAAAAAAAAAAAAAAAAAAAAAAAAAAAAAAAAAAAAAAAAAAAAATAAATTAAAAAAATAAAAAATTTTAAAAAATTTAAAAAAAAATGGAGCTTTGAAGAGAACTTCCATATGCATGACTGGTAGTGCTGGTGGTGCTTTTCACTGTTTGTCACGGTGTCTGTCACAGTTGACAGAGAAGTGGAACTTACTGAGGAATAGTTAAGGGTTTAAGAAATCTATGATTGGTCCTGGTTGCTTGGTTACTGCGATTTTGTAATTGCAGATTTTGCTTTTCCCCTTCCTGACATCAGGTTAAGGTAAATTTCAGTTGGGCATTTAAAGTGTACACACATGGTTTTCTTCTCTTCTTTCAGTTCACCTAACATTATTTCTGTTATGCTGCATAACTTTTGGTATTCTATAGCAGGGCTAACTCACGCATGGGGTAAGTTATTGTCAAGAAAGCATTTTTACATGCCAAACATATTTTCAAATACAAGAAAATAGGAGGAGGAGAATATGCATAGGCATGAACAGGTGCTGGATCAAAAATGGATCTTGTATAGGTTTGTTAAGCTTTTTTGTTCCTTGTATTGATTCCTCTTCAAGACAGGTGGAGTTACTGAACATGACCATCAGAGATGGCAGACTGAGAAGCACACAGCCAGTAATACTGGGATCTGAGATGTGTGGTTGAAATGAAAAACCATAATAAAAATTCCAGCTATGTGTGACTGGGGGATGATTGAGGTGGCCACCTTCTGAATGACTGGAAAAAAGCTGTATGAGTGAAAAAAGCTGTGTAGATGTCTATGTGTGTGAACTTAAATACTTTATAAGTGTTAAGATTTTAAGAGGATGTATTATATAGATTTTATTATGGTAAGTTGATGCATGATAGCCTTCAATGACTGGAAGCAAGTATTAAAGAATTACAGGTTAATGCTGGTAAGAATTGACTAAATGGTCTGTTGGTACATGGGAACTATCAAAATGGCTTTTGCCTATGGTCAAGACAGGTTTGCTTCTGTTGTCTATTTTTGTGGTTGTGCTACTAATGTTGCCATGTTTGGCGTCGTGTTTGCAAAGGGCCCTGCAAAGGACGACCCAGGCGATTTTCCTAGCACAAATGCAAAAAGGGGTTACACGTGTGTTTTTAAATAGCTTAAGACATGCAGTTTTGCAAAATAGAGCAGCCACTGATTTTCTGCTTTTAGCCCATGGGCATGGGTGTCAGGATTTTGAAGGAATGTGTTGCATGAATCTATCTGATCATTCACAGAGCATACACAAACAGTTACAAGAGCTTAAGGAACACATGCATCATGTAAAAGAAGGATCTGTGGGATTGGATGCCTGGCTGGTGTCTTGGGAAGTAGGCGGTTGGCTAAAAGATATACTTAAACAAGGGCTGTCTATACTCGTTTTCATTTTAGTTTTATTACTTATTATTCCGTGTGTTTTTAGGTGTCTTCAGGATTGTATTATTCGTAGCTTTGATTCTATGCTTAAACAGAAGGGGGAAAATGCTGGGGCCTTAGCGGTTTTAAATGAGTATGCTGAGTTCTAAAGAGGCCAGGAGCTGACCGTTAGACAAACAAGAACAAGTTTGCAGCTGCAGGAATGCAGAGGTCAGCAGAAAGCGATGTGAGAAAAAGGTGATAACAGAAACTTTTCCCAGGAATGTGTGCTGTAAGGATCACCAATGGATGGACTACTTGAGGCGCGTGAACAATGTAGACTAACCAATCATGGAGGTGTGCTATGCTCGTGATTGCATGTCCAAGACTCAGAAGAATATATATTGTGTGGCCTTCTGATAATAAAACGGATTTGAATCTGCATCTCATAGATGTGTCGTTCTTTCCCGCTCGCGTGAATGCCCACGGCAGCACTCCATGCACACATGGAGCTTCCTGCGCTGGCTCCTGTGTTCTGGGATGAATCTTTGTTCTTAGTCCCTCTGGGGACCCAGACCCTTTCCTGCGCAGATCTCGGGCCACCAAACCAATGAATTTCCAGCCAGGAAAAAATGCCTTAAGCCTCCGACTCTCCTGTGGAATTGGTGATACACCCATGGCACTTAATGTGCCCATGGAGCTTGCTGCGCTGACTCATTTAGTCTGGGAGGAATTTTCATTCTTAGTCCATCTGGGGAACCAGACCCTTTCTGGCGCAGATCTCAGGCCACCAAACCAATGAAGTTCCAGGTAGGAAAAAAAGCCCTTAGCCTCCAAGTCTCCTGTGCAATTGGTGAACCACCCTGGCACTCCATACACACATGGAGCTTCCTGTCCTGTCTCCTTTTTTCTGGGAGGAATATTCGTTCTTAGTCCGTCTGGGGACCGAGAAGGGTCATTATGGCTCAAATCTTAGGCCACCAAACCAATGAAGTTCCAGGCAGGTAAAAAAGCCGTTCGTCTCCAAGTCTCCTCTGCAATTGCTGAGCTACCCTTGGTACTCCGTGCACACATGGAGTTTCCTGCTTTGAACCCTTCTGTCTGGGAGGAATCTTCGTTTTTAGTCCATGTGGGGACAAAGACGGGTCATTTCAGCGCCAGACTTCGCACACCAAACCAATGAAGTTCCAGCCTGGAAGAAAAAGCCCTTACCTTTCAAGTCTCCTGTGCAATTGGTGAGTCACTCTTGGCACTCCATGCACACATGGAACTTCCTGCACTGCCTCCTTTGTTCTGGGAGGATTCTTCACTCTTAGTCCATCTGGGGACACAGACAGGCCATTTTAGCGCGGGGCTTCGGACACCAAACGAATGAAGTTCCATGCAGGAAAAAAAGCCCTTAGCTTGCAAGTCTCCTGTGCAATTGGTGAGGCAACCTTGGCACTCCATGTACACATGGAGCTTCCTGCGCTGGTTCCTTTTTTCTGGGAGGAATCTTCATTCTTAGTCCATCTGGGGACCCAGAATGTCCATTTCAGCGCTGGGCTCTTGACACCAAACCAATGAATTTCCAGCCAGGAAAAAATGCCTTAAGCCTCCGACTCTCCTGTGGAATTGGTGATGCACCCATGGCACTTAATGCACACATGGAGCTTGCTGCGCTGACTCATTTAGTCTGGGAGGAATCCTCATTCTTAGTCCATCTGGGGAACCAGACCCTTTCTGGCGCAGATCTCGGGCCACCAAACCAATGAAGTTCCAGCCAGGAAAAAAAGCCCTTAGCCTCCAAGTCTCCTGTGCAATTGGTGAACCACCCTGGCACTCCATACACACATGGAGCTTCCTGTCCTGCCTCCTTTGTTCTGGGAGGAATATTCGTTCTTAGTTTGTCGGGGGTCCGAGAAGGGTCATTATGGCTCAGATCTCCATCCACCAAACCAATGAAGTTCCAGGCAGGTAAAAAAGCCGTTCGTCTCCAAGTCTCCTGTGCAATTGCTGAGCTACTCTTGGTACTCCGTGCACAAATGGAGTTTCCTGCTTTGAACCCTTCTGTCTGGGAGGAATCTTCGTTTTTAGTCCATGTGGGGACAAAGACGGGTCATTTCAGCGCTGGGCTCTTGACACCAAACCAATGAAGTTCCAGCCAGGCAAAAAAAGCCTTTAGCCTCCAAGTCTCCTGTGCATTTGGTGAGTCACCCTTGGTTACTTCATACACACATGGAGCTTCCTGTGCTGGCTCCTGTGTTCTGTGAGGAATCTTTGTTCTTAGTCCATTTGGGGACACAGACAAGTAATTTCAGCACGGGGCTTCGAACACCTAACCAATGAAGTTCCAGCCAGGAAAAAATGCCTTAAGCCTCCGACTCTCCTGTGGAATTGGTGATACACCCATGGCACTTAATGTGCCCATGGAGCTTATTGCGCTGACTCATTTAGTCTGGGAGGAATTTTCATTCTTAGTCCATCTGGGGACCCAGACATGTCATTTCAGTGTTGGGCTCTGGTCACCAAACCAATGAAGTTCCAGGTAGGAAAAAAAGCCCTTAGCCTCCAAGTCTCCTGTGCAATTGGTGAGTCACCCTTGGCACTCCATGTACACATGGAGCTTCCTGCGCTGGCAGGTTTTGTCTGGGAGGAATCTACGTTCCTAGTCCATCTGGGTACCCAGACATGCCATTACGGCGCAGATCTCGGGCCACCAAACCAATGGCCATAAAAGAAGGGTGTGGGGCGGGGCTGTGTCCAAAAGAGGAGGTTGTGGGGAGGGGCTGCATCCATAAAAGGAGGGTGTGGGGTGGGGCTGCACCCATAAAAGGAGGGTATGGGGCGGGGCTGCGCCTGTAAAAGGAGGGTGTGGGGCGGGGCTGCGCTCATAAAAGAAGGGTGTGGGGCGGGGCTGTGTCCATAAAAGGAGGATTCTGGGGGAGGGGCTACGCCCATAAAAGACGAATGTGTGGCGGGGCTGTGCCCAGAAAAGGACAGTGTGTGGCGGGGCTGTGCCCATAAAAGGCGCATGTAGGGAAGGGCTGAGCCCATAAAAGGCACATGTAAGGCAGGCCTGCGTCCATAAAAGGAGGGTGTGGAGCGGGGCTGCGCCCATAAAAGGAGGATATGGGGCAGGGCTGCCACCATAAAAGGAGGGTGTTGGGCGGGGCTTGCGTCCATAAAAGGCGGGTTTGGGGCAGGGCTGCGCCCAAAAAAGGAGGGTGTGGGGCGGGACTGTGTCCATAAAAGAAGGGTGTGGGATGGGGCTCCGCTCATAAAAGGAGGATTCTGGGCAGTACTACGCTCATAAAAGGCGGATGTGGGGCAGAGCTGCGCCCATAAAAGCAGGGTGTGGGGCGGGGCTGAACCCATAAAAAAAGGGTGTGGGGCGAGGCTTCGACCAAAAAGGAGGGTGTGGGGCAGGCCTGCAGCCATAAAAGGAGGCTGTAGGGTGAGACTGTGTCCATAAAAGGAGGGTGTGGGGCGCGGCTGCGCCCATTAAAGGAGGGTGTGGGGCGAGGCTGCGTCCATAAAAGGAGGCTGTAGGGCGAGGCTGTGTCCATAAAAGGAGGGGGTGGGGCAGGGCTGCGTCCATAAAAGGAGGGTGTGGGGTGGGGCTGCACCCATAAAAGGCGCATGTGGAGCGAGGCTGCACCCATAAAAGGAGGGTGTGGGGTGGAGCTGCATCCATAAAAGGCACGTGTTGGGCGGGGCTGAGTCTATAAAAGGAGGGTGTGGAGCGGGGCTAGGCCCATAAAAGGTGGGTGTGGGTCGGGGCTGTGCCCATAAAAGAAGGGTGTGGTGCAGGGTGTGTCCATAAAAGGAGGGTGTGGGGCTGGGCTGCATCCATAAAAGGCGCATGTGTGGCGGAGCTGCACCCATATAAGGAGGGTGCGGAGCAGGGCTACGCCCATAAAAGGCAGGTGTGGGTCAGGGCTGAGCCCATAAAAGGAGGGTGTGGGGTGGGGCTGCATCCATAAAATGAAAGTGTGGGGCGGGGCTGCGTCCATAAAAGGAGGGTGTGGGGCGGGGCTTCATCCATAATATGAAAGTGTGGGGCGGGGCTGCGCCCATAAAAGGTGCATGTGGGGCGGGGCTCCGCCCATAAAACAAGGGTGCAAGGCGGGACTATGCCAAAAAGGCGGGTGTGGGGCGGGGCTGCGCCCATAAAAATAAGGTGTGGGGCCGGGCTGCACCCATAAAAGGAGGGTGTGGGGCGGGGCTGCGTCCATAAAATAGAAGTGTGTGGCGTGGCTGCGTCCATAAAAGGCACGTGGGGGGCGGCGCTGCACCCATAAAAGGAGGGTGAAGGGGGGGCCACAGCCATAAAAGGTGGGTGTGGGGCGGGGCTGCACCCTTAAAAGGAGGGTCTGGGGCCGGGCTGTGTCCATAAAAGGCACATATTGGGCGGGGCTGCACCCATAAAAGGAGGGTGTGGGGAAGAGCTGCACCCATAAAAGGCGCATGTGGAGCTGGGCTGCGTCCATAAAAGGAGGGTGTTGGGCGGGGCTGCGTCCATAAAAGTCGCATGTGGGGCGGGGCTGCGTCCATAAAAGGAGGGTGCGAGGTGGGGCTGCGCCCATAAAAGAAGTGTATGGGGCAGGGCTGCGCCCATAAAAGGAGGCTGTGGTGCGGGGCTGCGTCCATAAAAGTCGCATGTGGGGCGGGACTGCATCCATAAAAGGAGGGTGTGGGGCGGGGCTGCACCCATAAAAGCACGTGTGGGGGTTCCCAGTCCTCTCCTGACACCCTGTTGCCTGCAGGCCTTGCTGGCTCTGGGTTCACGGCCCACCGGCACCATCCCACCAGCCTGACCCCCCTTCTTGCCCTCTCTCCAGCCACTCCTGCCTTTTACGGCAAGGCACCATCCAAGGAAAACCCCAGTTTATCAGGGATGCCACCTGTGGGACGGCTGCAAGGGTCGAGTGTTCCAGGCAAGAGCAAGAGCACAGAGAGCCTGAGGAGCCAGGAGATGCCCTGGCTGGGCATCGTGCTGCTGCGGGAAGAGCTGACCCCTCTGCACAGTCTCTGCCATCCCTGCCAGCCATGTTCTGCCCAGGCTCTGTGCAGGGCAGAGCACTGACAGTTTTCAGCCACCGCGCTGTTCCACAAAGGCTGTGATGTCACAGGGCCCTTGTCGGAGGTGGGCCAACAGAAGCCTACAGAGAATGGAGAAAGATGCAAAAGGGCTGCGGAGAAGCCTCAGAGGAAGAAGTTTATCTGGAAATTCTTTAACAATTGCAGCTGCTGAAGGCTGCCTGAGACCCAGCTATAAGGCGCAGCCTCATAGAACTTCTGTAGAACTCCCCTGTCTATACTCCAGACCCCTCCTTCCTTTCCTCCCCAATCTCTCCCTTCCCCCTGTATGGCTGGACATATTCCCTGCGGCCAATCCCTCCATTTCCCTTATCACTGACCCTCAGGATTTGATGTTCCTAGCAAGAATCCCACCTTTGTTCCCAATCTTTCCATGTTCCCCTGTATATAAACTGACATCTTGTTTTAGTAAACGCCATTTTGGGGTCACCTGTATGTGACTGTCTCCTAACAAAGTGTGCCAGCGAGGGTCTCATCTTGGGGGATAAACCGCCCCCCGCGATAGGCCCTTGCCTGGCAGCCAGGACATGGGCAAGGCAATGCAAGGACGGAGCCTCTGAGCCACCAGCACTCTGTCCCCAAAGGCTGGGATGGCACAGAAGCCTAGAATCCATGAGGTTGGCAGAGACTTCTGAGGTCAACCGGCATCCAGCCTACGACCCATCCCCATGACATCAAGCAGACCATAGCACTAAGTTTGCCATGTCCACTCTTTCCTTAAACACCTCCAGACACAGTGCCTCCATCACCTCCCTAGGCAGCCCATGTCAATACCTAATCCCTGTTTCTGCCCAAACATTCCTGCTTCTGTCCCTGACAAACACCTCCTGACAGGCAGATCCTCGTGTCCTCTGTAAACTTTTGTGTACATCTGGTGTGTGCAATGGGTCAAAGAGGGGATCCCATGAGCAAATAAGGCAGCGTTGTCTGGCATTATATTCCTCAAAGGTTCTCATTTCAGGTTTAAATTCACCTTTACTTGATCCAATAGATGGCTGAGGGGATTCAATTTGAGGTAAGATGGTTACATTTACTTCTGATTCTATATTTTCACAAACCCTGTGACCAGTTCCCAGGAGAGGTTCCTTTGATTTTCACTTCAAACAGTCTGTTCTGCTGAGCACATGGACAAGGTAAATAACCACACAAACAGAACTAACAGATGATAACCCCAGCTACCAGTGAACTGAACCAGAGTCCAAACCTGAGGTTTTCCTTCCCAATTCTGAATCCTTTTCTCCATTGAACAGTTCCCTGTAAAAGAAAAGAAAAAGGTCTTTCCGCCCCTTTTAGGGCCAAAATTAAAATGTAGGAACAGTCCTCCAAGAGCTTATTTTGTGTTCTTTGCCATGAGTGTCTTTTGCTTTCCAGGTGTCCCTGTCCAAGGGAGGACCATTGGTACAGCTCCTACAGAGGGCAGTGCCACCAATACAGGCTGGCAGGAAGGGGAGAGGGTTTTGATCAACCTCAGGTTTGGATGTTGCTGGTAGCAAAGAGGGAGGCTGTGGATAAAAAGCTGTGGGTCCAGGACAGCCATTTACTCCCCATCAGCCATTCACCATTTTTACAGTGTCACAGAGTCATTCTCTGCATGTCCTGTGCCCCTGTGTGATGTGGCTTGAAGTGCAACCATTCTCACAGTCTGTGCCAGCTCCCTGGGGGGGGTTGTTACACTTGGAGGGGCTAATCTGGCCAGTTCATCTCCTTTGTTATTCCAGCGGCCAGCTGGAGTTTCATTTTCCTAATGGGAGGCTGCCCATCCCACTAAAAATTCCCTTTCTTTGCTGTAGCAAGAATTTCTTGACATTTCTCCTTTTTCCAAACAGGGACTCCATTCACTTCCCAGTCATTGTTGTTCCAGCACGGGAGCCACTCAGTGTACCCTTTGAACACAGCAAAAGAATCCCTGTAAACATATACAGAGTCAGAGGTTTCAGCTTCCTGGTTAAATCCCCTCCAAACTGCTCCTGATTCTCCTGCCTGTGCCCTGCCTTCTCCTTCCAGTACTATTTTGTCTCCTGGATGTCCCTGTAAAGCCACAGCACGATATTTCCAAACTGCCCCTTCCCGCTCACCTGAGGCATCAGGAAACCCCCCATCCTGCAATTGCTCTGAGTGTGGGGGTGCCCCTTGAACCACAGATGGGGGAGAATCAGCTGTGCTATTTACAGTCCCCTCATCTTGTCAGGGAGGATTTTTGTGAGCTCCTTCTGTTCCCTGAAAGATGGTGCAATAATGTTCAATTTGAGCCTTCCATTTCCCAACAGGAGCTGGCTGGGCCACCCCGTCAGGGGGTGGGGTTCCTGTCAGAACAGGCTTGATGGCCTTAAAGGGTCCCCTTAAAATCGGAGACTGTTGAGGGACATTTTTTTCTGCTTCCCAAAAAGCAGTGCTCTCCATAAATAAGCCCTTTTCCCAGGGAGAATATTGGTTTTGGGCATCTTTGACACTGCATGAATAAAACCCTACAGGCCTGGTGGGGAAGAGGACAGTCATGTCCCAGTGTGGATGTGCTGGTGTTGGATCATGTTGGAGCTGTGGCTGAAGCCTCACAATGGTGCAGGCCTCATATAGCCCAAACACCTCATAAAAGAGCTCTCATCATGAAAGC
>NW_020956095.1:12036-18330 GCF_003031625.1 Empidonax traillii
GTGCCACAGCGCCCCCTGCCGGTTGGGCAGACCGACCGGAGGGAAAGGAGATCCTAAGCGGTCCCCCTGAACCCCAGAGACCCCCAAAACTCACCACACAGAGACCCCACAGGGAGAGAGGCTTGGAGGTACCCTATATCCCAGCAGTGGGGTTCAGCAGGTCCCTCAGGGGAGGGGTCCTGTGGGTACCACCCAAAATCTGGGGCGAAGATGTACCATATCTGGGTAAGGGGGGCCCAGTGTCCCCAGTATAGCCCAGTGACCTTCCAGTGACCCTCAGTACGGCCCAGTAACTCCCCCAGTGACCACTCAGTGTGTCCCAGTGACCTCCCACTGCCCCTCAGTATGGCCCAATGATTCTCCAGTGAGCACCCAGTAACCCCCAGTATGGCCCAGTAACCTCCCAGTGTCCCCCCATGTGTCCTGGTAATCCCCCACTAACTGTCAAGTGCTCTGCCAGTGCCCCCCAGTGTGTCTCAGTTCCCTCCTAGCGTCCTTCAATAACCCCCCACTCCCTCTCAGTGCCCCCTGGTTCCCCCCAGTGTGTCCCAGTATCCCCCAGTAATCACCAGTGCCCCCCAAAGCCCCCCAAGTGTCCCAAACGTGTCTCCTTGACCTTTCTGTGAGTGTGGAGTGAGGGGGGAACATTTTGGGGGTCAAATGGTCCAGGGGGAGCTCGTGGGGGGAGATGGAGAATTGGGGACATCAGGGATGGGGTCTGGAGACAGTGGAATTGGAGGTGTCAGGGGGGGAACTGCGGACACCAAGAGGGTTTGGGGACACCAGGGGAGTCTCAGGACTCACCTGCTTGTGGTGCTGCCCCTCCTCTCATCACCCAGGGCCCAGTAACTCCCTACCACAAATGTCCCCTAACCCCCTTTTCCCTTTAATCACCTCCCTCCACAGATCCTTTTCACGCCTTAATGCCTCAGGACAGGCAGGGGATTTGCCTCCAGCCCAGAGGGAAGGCCAAGAACATCGCTCCAAATCCAGCCCTGGCAGGACGGCTGTGCCAGTGGGGTTGTCCTGCAGCTGGGGACGATACTTGTCTGGGAGATGCACGACAAGACAGGGCCAAAGGGGCACTGACTTCCTCCTCACCTGCCTGGGGGGCCCAGGTTTACTTCCTCTTTCTTGCAGCCTCCTCCTCCTCCATCCAGCCAAAGTTTGGAAGGAGAAATCTGAGTTTGGGGAGAAAAAATCTGGGTTTGGGAGAGGGTCCCACGTGTGTCCACAGCACCCCTGTGCTGGTGGTCGAGCAGGAACTCAAGCTCTGAGGGTCCCCGGTGCCCCCTCAGCAAAGTCCCCCCGAGGCTCCTGCGCCGCTCCCCCAGCAGCCCCCTCCCCAGAAACCCTCCAGCAGGGCAGCCAAGTCCCCCTCCCCCCACCCCCATCCTTCAGAGCCCCTCCCTCTATTCAGGGGGTCTCTGGGGGTCTGTTACCCACCCCCCCAAAGCTGCTCCATGTCCACCAACTTCACCGCATGCTTGAAGAGCCCCCCATGGCAAGGGCATTTTTTGAGTCATAAACACCCTCTTTGGGGAGCTGGGGAGCAACCTGCTACGGGGACCCTACTGGAGCCTCCCAGGACACTCCCGGGGAGGGTTGAGGGTGACTTTTGGGCTGAATTTGGCAGTATCACGTTTGGATTTTCTGCGCTTGGGGTGTGGACAGTTGGGGGTTTGTGTTACAGGGACCCCCTAGACCCCCCCCCATAGTTAATGGGGTCAATGATGGTAAAAAAAAGGCTGGAAAAAAGGGGGTCTGGGTTAAAAGGGGGGACAGAGGGGTTCCTGGACTGAGCCGCCTGCAGGACACACATTGTTCCCTCAGCCCCTCCCCGGATCCCCAGTGATCCCCTCAGGACACTCCTCAATTCCCCCTCAAATACCCCCATTTCCCCCCTAAATTCCCTCTCCCACTGCCCCCCCCCGACCCCTTCACACACCATCGGCTGTTGGGGTTCGAATTTCCCGCACTCAGCGCTGATTGGCTGAGGGGCCCAGTCAGACCAGCGCTGATTGGCTGAGTGGAAAAGGCAGGAAAACCAGAGGGCGAGGCGGGAAGGGGGAAGGTCTGAAGAAGCGTGAGAGGAAAATGGGGCAAAATGGGAGGGAAATGGGGGAAAATGGGGATAATGTAAGGGAAAGGGGGTAAAATGGGAGAAAATAGGAATAATGGGGGCAAATGGGAGGGATATGGAGGGAAAAGGAGGATAACGGGAAGGAAATAGGGGAAAATGGGGTAAATAGGGAGGGAAATGGGGTAAAATGGGCATAATGTGGGGGGAAGGGGGTAAAATGGGAAATAATGGGAGAGAAATGGGGGATAATGTGAGGCAAATGGGGGAAAAAGGAGGATGATGGGAGGAAAATAGGGCAAAATGGGATTGTGAGGGGGAAACAGAGGGATATGGGGGAAATGAGGAAAAATGTAAGGAAAAGGAGGGGAAATGGGAAGGAAGTGGGGGGAGAGTAAGGGGAAATGGGAGGAATGGGGGGAAATGGTCAAAAAGGAGAGATAATGGGGGAGAATGGGGTAAATGTGGGAAATGGGAAGGGAGGAGGAGAGAAGGAAAAATGGGAGATAAAACTGTGGGAAAGGGGGTGTTAATTAATGGAGGAGAATGGGGGACGAGAGAGAGTGAGGGGACAATGAGGGGAAAAAGGAAAATAATAGGGGATAATGGGGAAAAAGTAGGGTTAATGTGGGAAAATGGGGCTAAATAGGGGATAATGAGATAAAATGAGGGAAAACATGGGGATAATGGGGTAAAATGAGGTGAAATGTGGAGAAAGGCGGGAAATGAGAGGGAAATGGGGCAAATGGGGGGAAATGGAAGAAAATTAAGGAAAACAGGGGATAACGGAGAAAATTCAGGATAATGGTGGAGAAATGGAAGGAAAATCGGGGGGGGGGAATGAGGGGTAATGGGGGAAATGGGAGATTATGGGGAAAATAGTGGATAATGGCGAAAAAATATCAGATACTGAGGGAAAATGGGGAATAATAAGGGAGAAATGGAGGATAATGAGGGAAATTGGGACCAGTGGGGAAATGGGGGCAAATATGGGATAATGGGGGGAAAAGGAGGGATAATGGTTGAAGACTGGAGTAAATGGGGCATAATGAGGGAAAATGAGAGGTAATGGGCTTAATGAGGAGAAATGGGAGTGAAGGGGTGTCTGAGAGGAAAAGGGGGATAATGGAGGGAAAGTGAGGGAAAATAGAGGATAATGGGGAAATGAGGGATAATGGGAGATAATGGGGGAAAATGGGGGAAATGAGAGGAAAATTGGAGATAATGGGGAAAATAGGGGATAATGGGGACAAGAGAATAATGGGGAAAAATGAGGGAAAATGGGGGATAATGAGGGAAAATGAGGGAAAATAGGAGATAAAGAAGGACAACGGGGGTAATAGGGGAAAAATCGGGGACATTGGGTGTCACTTCAAGACTTCCCTCTTTTTCTCCCCCTCTTCCCATCAGCCCCTGAGGCCTCTCACCTGCCTCCCCCTCTTGATTAATTAACCACTCCTTAATTACCAACTTACTAACAATTTATCACCTCCAGCCCCCTCTAAAAACCACAGGAATCCCTCGGCAGTGCATCAGTTTTATTTTGGGGTTGGAGGGGTCAGCCACAGCCTCGTGTCATCAAAGCCAAGCATTGAGGGGGGCCGAGCAAAGGGAGGGGGGTCCTAAACCCCTCCTTGGGGGGGGGTCTTCCTATTTTTAGGGGGTTCCTCTTTTTTAGGGGGGATCTCTCAGGGTTTCTCCAGCTGAGGGTCACCGGGGAGGGTCCCCACGTCCTGGTAGGTGGGTTGGACCCCCCTGGAAATGTCCTCGTACATCGAACACTCGTCCAGGTTCAGCCCCTGGGGGGAGAAAGGGGGGAATTTGAGGGGGTTTAGGTGGTGATAGACCCTTCACCCCAGCCCTCAGCACAGTTTTGGGGTGCAGGGACCACCCCCAGGAACTCACCTCGTATAGGTTTTCCTCCTCGCAGGTGGGTTTTTGAGGGTGCAGCAGCTGCTCGTTGGCCCAGCGCTTCTGGGGGGGTGGCGGGAAAGGGGTTTTGGGGTGGCCAGAGGGGGTTTTGTGGGTACAGGGGATCCCAATGTCCCAATTAGTGTCCCCATTTTTCCAGTTGGTGTCCTCCGTGTCCCAATTGGTGTCCCCAATGTCTCAGTTGGGGGTCCCACTGTCCCAGTTGGAGGCCAGTGTCCCAGCTGGTGTCCTAGTTGGGGGTCCCAGTTTGCCCCCTGCCCTCCCCCTGGGGAGCAGCAGCAGCCCCAGCCCAGCTGAACAGAGGGTGAGAACTGGGGGGTCCCAGTGACAAAACCAGTGTCCCCAGTGTCCCCAGTGTCCCAGTTGTTGTCCCCAATGTCCCACTTTGTGTCCCCGGTGTCCCAGCTGGGGGTCCCAGTTGGAGGGATCTCCTCTGGCCCCTCCCCTCACCCTGAGGAGCAGCAGCAGCCCCGGCCCGGCCGAGCAGAGCAGCAGAAGGATCCCCTGGGCCGTCAGGATCCGGTTCTTGGTGCTCTCCCTGAGGGCCAGGAACGGGACAGGAACTGGCTCTGTGGGAACAGAGGGCACTGTATAGACTGGGTTAGACTGGGAGGGCACTAGTTATACTGGGAGGGAGTGGAGGGCACTGGCGGGGACTGGGTTATACTTGGGTTATACTGGGAGGGCACTGGGGGGAACTGGGGGGGCACTGAGAGGGCACTGGGGCTAACTAGGATGGACTGAGGGGCACTGGGATGGACTGGAGTGGGACTGGGGGGTACTGGAAGGCACTGGGAGGAACTCAAGGAGGATACTGGGAGTAACTGGGATGGACTGGGTGAGGGGGCTTGTGGTATCACTGAGGTATAGTGGGAGGGGACTGGGATGGACTGGGTTATACTGGGAGGGGCTCAAGGGTGACTCTGGGAGGAACTGGGAAATACTGGGAGGGTCTGGAGGTCACAGGAGACCCCCTGAGACACCCCGTCCTCACCCCAGACCCTCCCTGAAGGACTGGGAAGGACTCGGGGGCACTGGGAGGGGCTCAAAGGGGATACTGGGAGTAACTGGAATGGACTGGGTGATACTGGGAGGGACTGGGTAACTCAGATCAGACCTGAGACCACCCTGGGACACTCATGAAGGTGCCACAGGACTGGGGGGCACTTGGAGGGGACTGGGAGGGACTGGGTTATAATGGGGGGGACCGGTGACTCAGAGGAGACCCCCCACGCCCCGCACTCACCGTGGACCCTGACGAAGGTGCCGCAGGACCGGGCGGTCTCAGCCCCGAACTCCACGCGGCAGAAGAAGAGCCCGGAGTCGTTGTGGGACAGTTTGGGGAAGGTGAGGGTGGCCCTTCCCTCCTCTTCCTTGGCCACGTGGCGGGTGGCCGCCACCTCCCGTGCCCCGCTGCAGCCCCCGGGGACGTCCCCGTACCTGAGGGGACACACCTGGAGCCAGGTGAGGGTGGCGCCGGGGGGGGCTCGGAAGCGGCACTCGAGGGTCAAGGGGTCCCCCACGGCCCCTTCGCGGGAGGGGGGTCCCGCCCACACCCGGAGCCCCCCCCGGGGCTGGAGGAGCGAGCAGAGGGGGCTCCGGGTGGTCACAGTGAGGGGAGTGGGCGGCTCGGGGGAATCCGGGGGAGGCGGCGGGGGGGAGGTCGTGCACTGGGCGCAGCCTTCGGGGGGACTCTTGGAGCACTGGGAACCTGTGGGGAGGGGGAGGGGGGTTAGTGGGAGTTCCCCGGACCCCGCTGGGGGGGCTGGAGGGATCCCCAGAGCCCACCCCCCACAGAGGGCGATTGGCACCAGGGGGAGTCATGGGGGCTCCCTGTCCCTGCCGGGGGGTCTTTGGGAGTTCCCAGAACCACGGGGGGGGGGGGGGATCACTGGGGGTCCCCCAGACCCTTTTAGGGTCCCCCAGACCAGTCGGAGGGTCGCTGGGGCCCCCTGAGCCCCTCCCATTTCCCCCCTTCCCTCTCCTAGTTTCAGTTCCCTGTCCCAGTTTGGGGACAGGAAATACTGGGGGGGGCAAGGGGGGAACGGACATTTTGACACAGGTGGGTGGGACAAAACCCGATGGTGACGCCCCTGAGACCCCCAAAGCCTGAGCCCTCCAGACCCAAACTGAGACTCCCCCGACCCAAACTGAGCCCCTCAGAACCAAAATGAGATCCCCAGACCCAAACTGAACCCCCCAGACCCAAACCCTGAGCCCCCCCAGACCCAAAGTGAGACCTTGGGACCCCTGAGACCCCAGACCCAAACTGAACCCCCCAG